>NC_138300.1:119962500-119997500 GCF_965601325.2 Salmo salar
CAGGCCTTGCTGAACATTGGGTACAGCACACTTGTTTTGGACAATGTCTGATACACACTCACATTCACAATTAGAATAGTCTATCTTTGTAGTCTATGACAACCACATAACAAGATACTGGTCAGCGGAGCTGGGGGGGGGGGGGTGATGATGGGGTGTATGTGTGGGAAGGAGAGTGATTCAATTTGAATGCCAAGTCTCAAAACAAAGCCTTTCATTGGGTACTAATGATGTTGTTGCTGCATGTTAGAGTCTAATCCTATTATACAATAAGGAGGAAGCAGGGAACTGCTACAGTACTATATCACTGAGCAAGGCCTGGTCACTCAGCACTGGTTTAATAGCCTACAACAGTAATGTAGCTACCCCCTCATGTGCTACCAATCATAAGGCTCAGGCCTACGTTCCTATGTATCCTCAAGTTGACTCCCTACCGCCTGTTGATAGGCCGGGTACCCCCAGCTACCTGTTGATAGGCCGGGTACCCCCAGCTCCCTGTTGATAGGCCGGGTACCCCCAGCTCCCTGTTGATAGGCCGGGTACCCCCAGCTACCTGTTGATAGGCCGGGTACCCCCAGCTACCTGTTGATAGGCCGGGTACCCCCAGCTACCTGTTGATAGGCCGGGTACCCCCAGCTACCTGTTGATAGGCCGGGTACCCCCAGCTACCTGTTGATAGGCCGGGTACCCCCAGCTACCTGTTGATAGGCCAGGTACCCCCAGCTACCTGTTGATAGGCCGGGTACCCCCAGCTCCCTGTTGATAGGCCGGGTACCTCCAGCTACGTACCGCCTGTTGATAGGCCGGGTACCCCCAGCTACCTGTTGATAGGCCGGGTACCCCCAGCTACCTGTTGATAAGCCGGGTACCCCCAGCTACCTGTTGATAGGCCGGGTACCTCCAGCTACGTACCGCCTGTTGATAAGCCGGGTACCCCCAGCTACCTACCGCCTGTTGATAAGCCGGGTACCTCCCCAAACACCACTGGAGCTGAATAGGCAAATGGGTGGAGAAGGGAGGGGGGATGAAGTTGGTTAGATAAAAGGAAGCTAGAGTAAAGAGAGGAAGTAAAGAGAGGAAATAGGAGGGATGTTGATGTAGAGCAGAATCCACAACTGCTGCAGTACTAAGGAAGTTAGGGGGGGTTTTCACAGCATGCTAGCAATTACCTTACTATTAATGAAACACCACCTATAACTCAGTCAGACTGCTGTTATAGGTGAATACACTGGAGTGAACATGGGGATCAGCATGGCTGCATCATTGGGCAAGACACCAAAAGGAACCAAACACTTGTCTAAACTCTGCCAGGGATTTCACAGGAAATGTGGCCTTTTATTGAATCAAAACACCCTTGGAAAGGCAAAGATAGCTGCTCTGTAGGGTACTGTGTAGCTCCGATGCAATAGGCTACATTTATTCACCACCAACACGTCCAACAACCAGGGATTCCCAGACTCTGCCTTTGAATAGCAGGTGAGGAAAAGCCCTTGTCAGCTTAGACTTTCACCTTAAGACTTCTACATTGAATCCATAGAACACAACAGCACATTTAAATAACATGCTTAAAATCAGATTTGCGAATTCCGTTAGTGGATCATCTTGTCTGTGTCCCGAATAGAATTCTATTCACTCTACAGTGTATCATTTTTGACCAGGGCCTAGTGGTTAGAGTGTTGGGCCAGTAACCGAAAGGTCACTGGATGGAATCCCCGAGCTGACAAGGTACAAATCTGGCAGTTAACCCAGTGTTCCCCGGGCGCCAAAGACGTGGATGTCGATTATGGCAGCCCCCCCGTACCTCTCTGATTGAGAGGGGTTGGGTTAAATGTGGAAGACACATTTCAGTTGAAGGCATTCAGTTGTACAACTGACTAGGTATCCCCCCCTTTCCCTGTACAACTGACTAGGTAACCTCCCCTTTCCCTGTACAACTGACTAGGTATCCCCCCTTTCCCTGTACAACTGACTAGGTATCCCCCCTTTCCCTGTACAACTGACTAGGTACCCCCCTTTCCCTATACAACTGACTAGGTATCCCCCCTTTCCCTGTACAACTGACTAGGTATCCCCCCTTTCCCTGTACAACTGACTAGGTAACCTCCCCTTTCCCTATACAACTGACTAGGTATCCCCCCTTTCCCTGTACAACTGACTAGGTATCCCCCCTTTCCCTATACAACTGACTAGGTATCCCCCCTTTCCCTGTACAACTGACTAGGTATCCCCCCTTTCCCTATATAACTGACTAGGTATCCCCCCCCCCTTTCCCTGTACAACTGACTAGGTATCCCCCCCTTTCCCTGTACAACTGACTAGGTATCCCCCCTTTCCCTGTACAACTGACTAGGTATCCCCCCTTTCCCTGTACAACTGACTAGGTATCCCCCCTTTCCCTATACAACTGACTAGGTATCCCCCCTTTCCCTGTACAACTGACTAGGTATCCCCCCTTTCCCTATACAACTGACTAGGTATCCCCCCTTTCCCTGTACAACTGACTAGGTATCCCCCCTTTCCCTATACAACTGACTAGGTATCCCCCCTTTCCCTGTACAACTGACTAGGTATCCCCCCTTTCCCTATACAACTGACTAGGTATCCCCCCTTCCCTGTACAACTGACTAGGTATCCCCCCTTCCCTGTACAACTGACTAGGTATACCCCCTTTCCCTATACAACTGACTAGGTATCCCCCCCTTTCCCTATACAACTGACTAGGTATCCCCCCTTCCCTGTACAACTGACTAGGTATCCCCCCTTTCCCTGTACAACTGACTAGGTATCCCCCTTTCCCTGTACAACTGACTAGGTATCCCCCCTTTCCCTATACAACTGACTAGGTATCCCCCCTTTCCCTATACAACTGACTAGGTATCCCCCTCCTTTCCCTGTACAACTGACTAGGTATCCCCCCTTTCCCTGTACAACTGACTAGGTATCCCCCTTTCCCTGTACAACTGACTAGGTATCCCCCCCTTCCCTATACAACTGACTAGGTATCCCCCCTTTCCCTATACAACTGACTAGGTATCCCCCTTTCCCTGTACAACTGACTAGGTATCCCCCCTTTCCCTGTACAACTGACTAGGTATCCCCCTTTCCCTGTACAACTGACTAGGTATCCCCCCCTTTCCCTATACAACTGACTAGGTATCCCCCCTTTCCCTATACAACTGACTAGGTATCCCCCCTTTCCCTGTACAACTGACTAGGTATCCCCCCTTTCCCTATACAACTGACTAGGTATCCCCCCCTTTCCCTGTACAACTGACTAGGTATCCCCCTTTCCCTGTACAACTGACTAGGTATCACCCCCTTTCCCTATACAACTGACTAGGTATCCCCCCCCCTTTCCCTATACAACTGACTAGGTATCCCCTCCTTTCCCTGTACAACTGACTAGGTATCCCCCCTTTCCCTATACAACTGACTAGGTATCCCCCCTTTCCCTATACAACTGACTAGGTATCCCCCTTTCCCTATACAACTGACTATGTATCCCCCCTTTCCCTGTACAACTGACTAGGTATCCCCCTTTCCCTGTACAACTGACTAGGTATCCCCCCTTTCCCTGTACAACTGACTAGGTATCCCCCTCTTTCCCTGTACAACGGACTAGGTATCTCCCCCCCCTTTCCCTGTACAACTGACTAGGTATCCCCCTTTCCCTGTACAACTGACTAGGTATCCCCCTTTCCCTATACAACTGACTAGGTATCACCCCTTTCCCTGTACAACTGACTAGGTATCCCCCTTTCCCTGTACAACGGACTAGGTATCCCCCCCTTTCCCTGTACAACGGACTAGGTATCCCCCCTTTCCCTGTACAACTGACTAGGTATCCCCCTTTCCCTATACAACTGACTAGGTATCCCCCTTTCCCTGTACAACTGACTAGGTATCCCCCCTTTCCCTGTACAACTGACTAGGTATCCCCCATTTCCCTGTACAACTGACTAGGTATCCCCCATTTCCCTGTACAACGGACTAGGTATCCCCCCTTTCCCTGTACAACGGACTAGGTATCCCCCCTTTCCCTATACAACTGACTAGGTATCCCCCTTTCCCTATACAACTGACTAGGTATCCCCCCTTTCCCTGTACAACTGACTAGGTATCCCCCCTTTCCCTATACAACTGACTAGGTATCCCCCCTTTCCCTATACAACTGACTAGGTATCCCCCCTTTCCCTATACAACTGACTAGGTATCCCCCCTTTCCCTGTACAACTGACTAGGTATCCCCCCTTTCCCTATACAACTGACTAGGTACCCCCCTTTCCCTATACAACTGACTAGGTATCCCCCCCTTTCCCTGTACAACTGACTAGGTATCCCCCTTTCCCTGTAGGGAACAAGATGCCATTTGGTACAGAGACAAAGAATTCCATTAGCGGCCATCTTGTTGTTGCAGAGTGTCAAGCTCCATTTTGTGCGGCGAAGAAGATCCTATGGTATTGGCAACACTCCAAGTGATTAAAGAGGACATTAAAACGGTATTAACCATGGCAACCACTGTCTCCTAGAAAAGTACACACGTGCACTAGTGATGGGCACTGGTAATCCAGATATCCCAACGGACAGAAGTCTTCAAACACTTATGAGAGGAACAATGAAAAAGCTTTGTCTAAATGAAAAATGTTCCATGTTACATTGTTACACACAAGGATATATGTGACTGACTTCCTGGATTCGGTGTTACCTAGCAACATTTTAAATGTCTTTTGACAGTACATTGTTTACAGTTGCCCACTGTAAATGTAGCCTATAGTTCTGAGGAGGCAAAAAAGTAACTTTTATTTTTCAAGCTAAATTGGGTTATGGGTTGAGTTTTACATGAAAACGCATTTTAAGATCATAAAGCATTTAACTCTCCAGTCAGCCCTGACAACAGTATGCTATTTTCCCCCACTTCAAATAGTGATTAGCCCACATGTGCGCACCAATGGAAGGTCCTCAAAATCTGACACACATAATTGCAGAACACTTGTGATACTCATGTAGCACCCTGAAAACAACTTGTGTCTGCTGTTGTGGCATTCTGTGTCATTTTTTATTTTATTTATTTTATTTCACCTTTATTTAACCAGGTAGGAAAGTTGAGAACAAGTTCTCATTTACAATTGCGACCTGGCCAAGATAAAGCAAAGCAGTTCGACACATACAACAACACAGAGTTATACATGGAGTAAAACAAACATACAGTCAATAATACAGTAGAAAAATAAGTCTATAAACAATGTGAGCAAATGAGGTGAGATAAGGGAGGTAAAGGCAAAAAAGGCCATGGTGGCAAAGTAAATACAATATAGCAAGTAAAACACTGGAATGGTAGATTTGTAGTGGAAGAAAGTGCAAAGTAGAAATAGAAATAATGGGGTGCAAAGGAGCAAAATAAATAAATACAGTAGAGGAAGAGGTAGTTGTTTGGGCTAAATTATAGATGGGCTATGTACAGGTGCAGTGATCTGTGAGCTGCTCTGACAGCTGGTGCTTAAATCTAGTGAGGGAGATAAATGTTTCCAGTCTTAGAGATTTTTGTAGTTCGTTCCAGTCATTGGCAGCAGAGAACTGGAAGGAGAGGCGGCCAAAGGAGGAATTGGCTTTGGGGATGACCAGTGAGATATACCTGCTGGAGCGCATGCTACAGGTGGGTGCTGCTATGGTGACCAGCGAGCTGAGATAAGGGGGAACTTAGCAGGGTCTTGTAGATGACCTGGAGCCAGTGGGTTTGGCAACGAGTATGAAGCGAGGGCCAGCCAACGAGAGCATACAGGTCGCAGTGGTGGGTAGTATATGGGGCTTTGGTGACAAAACGGATGGCACTGTGATAGACTGCATCCAATTTATTGAGTAGGATATTGGAGGCTATTTTGTAAATGACATCGACCGAAGTCGAGGATCAATAGGATGGTCGAGTTTTACGAGGGTATGTTTGGCAGCATGCGTGAAAGATGCTTTGTTGCGAAATAGGAAGCCAATTCTAGATTTAACTTTGGATTGGAGATGATTGATGTGAGTCTGGAAGGAGAGTTTACAGTCTAACCAGACACCTAGGTATTTGTAGTTGTCCACATATTCTAAGTCAGAACCGTCCAGAGTAGTGATGCTGGACAGGCGGGCAGCTGCGTGCAGCGATCAGTTGAAGAGCATGCATTTAGTTTTACTTGTATTTAAGAGCATTTGAAGGCCACGGAAGGAGAGTTGTATGGCATTGAAGCTTGTCTGGAGGTTAGTTAACACAGTGTCCAAAGAAGGGCCAGAAGTATACAGAATGGTGTCGTCTGCGTAGAGGTGGATCAGAGACTCACCAGCAGCAAGAATGACATCATTGATGTATACAGAGAAAAGAGTCAGCCCAAGAATTGAACCCTGTGGCACCCCCATAGAGACTGCCAGAGGCCCGGACAACAGGCCCTCCGATTTGACACACTGAACTCTATCAGAGAAGTAGTTGGTGAACCAGGCGAGGCAATCATTTGAGAAACCAAGGCAATTGAGTCTGCCGATGAGGATGTGGTGATTGACAGAGTCGAAAGCCTTGGCCAGGTCAATGAATACGGCTGCACAGTAATGTCTCTTATCGATGGCGGTTATGATATCGTTTAGGACCTTGAGCATGGCTGAGGTGCACCCATGACCAGCTCTGAACCCAGATTGCATAGCGGAGAAGGTGGGGTGGGATTCGAAATGGTCGGTAATCTGTTTGTTGACTTGGCTTTCGAAGACTTTAGAAGGCAGGGTAGGATAGATATAGGTCTGTAGCAGTTTGGGTCAAGAGTGTCCCCCCCTTTGAGGAGGGGGATGACCGCAGCTGCTTTCCAATCTTTGGGAATCTCAGACGACACGAAAGAGAGGTTGAACAGGCTAGTAATTGGGGTTGCAACAATTTCGGCAGATCATTTTAGAAAGAAAGGGTCCAGATTGTCTAGCCCAGCTGATTTGTAGGGGTCCAGATTTTGCAGCTCTTTCAGAACATCAGCTGACTGGATTTGGGAGAAGGAGAAATGGGGAAGGCTTGGGCGAGTTGCTGTGGGGGGTGCAGTGCTGTTGACCGGGGTAGGGGTAGCCAGGTGGAAAGCATGGCCAGCCGTAGAAAAATGCTTATTGAAATTCTCAATTATAGTGGATTTATCAGTGGTGACAGAGTTTCCTATCCTCAGTGCAGTGGGCAGCTGGGAGGAGGTGCTTTTGAGCAAACATTTTTACATATACTTATGTTTTATTTTTGAATTTCAACTCTCCGGATATCCGGGAGGAGGGGAAATCGTCATCATATTATTTGAATAGTGAAATAATTTCAAATGCCTCTCCCTAACACACACACACACACTCTCTCTCTCTCTCTCTTTGGCATTAAATGAGGATGAAGAGAGGGAGTGGGTGAAATGTTGAGAGTACATGTTGATGCATTGGGAATGGAATTGACAAGCAAGCCAAGTCGAGCCTAAAATGGCTTCCTGCACTCAGGAATCGACAGCTCATTTTAAATATATTTTAATGTTGGTTTCAGTGCACCAGCACACCACCAGACACAATGACCACACAGTATCTGCTTCCAATCTCTCCTTTCAATTATACCTCTAAACTTCCCCACTGTCCAATTTCAGGGTCCATTACAGACAAACAGCAGGTCTGCATTCAATAAGGCTCATGGAGGATGCATCTTTCTATGTCTCTCGGTGTGTGTGTGTCTGTCTGTCTGTGTCAGTTAGTGTCTGTCTGTCTGTCTGTCTGTCTGTCTGTCTGTCTGTCTGTCTGTCTGTCTGTCTGTCTGTCTGTGTCAGTTAGTGTGTTTGTGTGTCTATCTGTCAGTGTGTGTGTGTGTGTGTGTGTGTCTGTCTGTCTGTCTGAGTTAGTGTGTGTGTGTGTGTGTGTGTGTGTGTGTGTGTCAGTTAGTGTGTCTGTCTGTGTCTGTCTGTCTGTCTGTCTGTCTGTCTGTCTGTCTGTCTGTCTGTCTGTCTGTCTGTCTGTCTGTCTGTCTGTCTGTCTGTCTGTACCTGTCTGTCTGCACCTGTCTGTCTGTCTGTACCTGTCTGTCTGCACCTGTCTGTCTGTCTGTCTGTCTGTCTGCATGATTGAAGGGTAGTCTAGTCTCTGGGAGTATACTGATGCCAAAAACAGCAGTCTAATGTTCATTCCACATGTTGTTTCCCCTTTTAATTGTCATCACTACAGGGTAAGAGGTTCTCAGATTGCACTGCCATCCTTCAACTCTAATTGTATTGATTGAAGCCTATGCTGTTTTGTTGTGTAGCTAGATCTGAGATTGGTTTATAAGGAATGTAAAACTCCTACAGTAAAAGCCCTGGGCTGTGTGTCTGTGTGTCTGATCTCTACCCCTCCAGATTATAGTGGTGATGCAGTCAAGGTTTCTAAATCGAGGCGGAGGTTTAGTGATTTCCTTAAAAAGTTACAGTAATCGCTGCTGTGGTTTCTGTGGGTGTGCGTACAGTATTCACCTGTATCTGTGTAGGTGCATGTGGGTGGGGAAAAGGAGAAGATAGAAGGAGGGGCACTGTGACTGTAGGTGTCACACCCTGATCTGTTTCACCTGTCTTGTGCTTGTCTCCATCCACCAGGTGTCACCCATTTGTTCCCATTATCCCCTGTGTATTTATACAGGTGGTTTCTGTTGGTCTGTTGCCAGTTCGTCTTGTCTCATCAAGTCTACCAGAGTGTTTTTCCGTACTCCTGTTTTTCTAGTCCATGTTTTCTAGTCCTCCCGATTCCGACCTTTTCTTCCTGCACTTGAGCCAGCCTGCCATACCATTCTGCCTGCCCTGACCCCGAGCCAGCCTGCCATACCATTCTGCCTGCCCTGACCCCGAGCCCGCCTGCCATACCATTCTGCCTGCCCTGACCCCGAGCCCGCCTGCCATACCATTCTGCCTGCCCTGACCCCGAGCCCGCCTGCCACACCATTCTGCCTGCCCTGACCCCGAGCCCGCCTGCCATACCATTCTGCCTGCCCTGACCCCGAGCCCGCCTGCCATACCATTCTGCCTGCCCTGACCCCGAGCCCGCCTGCCATACCATTCTGCCTGCCCTGACCCCGAGCCCGCCTGCCATACCATTCTGCCTGCCCTGACCCCGAGCCCGCCTGCCATACCATTCTGCCTGCCCTGACCCCGAGCCCGCCTGCCATACCATTCTGCCTGCCCTGACCCCGAGCCCGCCTGCCATACCATTCTGCCTGCCCTGACCTCGAGCCCGCCTGCCATACCATTCTGCCTGCCCTGACCTCGAGCCCGCCTGCCATACCATTCTGCCTGCCCTGACCTCGAGCCCGCCTGCCACACCATTCTTCCTGCCGTGACCCTGACCCTGCCTGCCATACCATTCTGCCTGCCCTGACCCCGAGCCCGCCTGCGGTCCTGAACCCATCTGACTCTGACCTGGTTTACGAACTTCTGCCTGTCCTCCACCTGCCTCTTACCTGCCCCTTGTCTATTAATAAATATCTGAGACTCGAACTACCTGCCTCCTGTGTCTGCATTTGGGTCTCGTCCCGTGTCGTTATAGTAGGACAAACACAATTCAGTTCTAGCTTAGCCCAGGGGTTCCCAAACTTTATTGGCCCACAGCCCAACTTTGATAAAGAAAATTTGGGACCTCACCATGTAAAAAAAAGTTGTAATCAACGGCCAATGTTTACTTTTTTAATTTGGGATATGACCGTCTATTACAAAATCAGTCTTGACGGTATTTTTGACAATATGTGAATGCCCACCTTGATTCGGTCTTACATAGCAAAATTTGAAATTGTGTTGTTTTTACATTGGATAAAAGTAGGAGACTCAGAGCTACAAAATAGTACATCATACAATACAGTTGAGGAACAATGAGAAAGTAATTCTGCTTTGAAAGTTGATAAACTTGTAACCCCACTTTGAGAAAACGGCCTTTGAATGTTTTGGTACACCTACTATTCAGCATCGTTCACACCCTCTTACCACTAGAATCACCTGTCCTTTCAGACTAAGTACCCGCTAGATGCATATCAACCCGCAAGGAGCACAAACATAAGCACCAATGCTTGATAAATAGTGCAGAAACTATTGTAAAATATTAAATTACATAAAGAAATATTTGTGGAAATGTATTTAAAAATATATATTAATTTGTTTAGATAGAGTCAAGGAAAAAACGTAGGCCTATAGTTTAATTGTGTTTTCCTTACAATAAAAACATTACAGTTTAATCCGTTTGATCCAGCCAGGTGAAATGATTTACCGTCTTCCTAAACAAAAGCACCAGTGAACAATTGTAAAAGATGAATTGCATAAAGAAATATTAGTGGAAATATATTCATGACAAGATATAAAAACAGTCATTTGTTGATTGTATTGGACACAATTGTGCCCTTATACACGTGCCTTTACTCATTAATCCATTTCGTGTTCTCTTTACGCTTCGGGTCCACAGTCAGCACACTACACAAATCAGTTGCACTGCACACAGTTTTCATGAGCCTTGTTTTGTGTGTACCTGCCACAATTGTGGCATGGTCTGTCTGAAGCGGTTGCGTGGCATGGTCTCTCTGAAGCGGTTGCGTGGCATGGTCTCTCTGAAGCGGTTGCGTGGCATGGTCTGTCTGAAGCGGTTGCGTGGCATGGTCTCTCTGAAGCGGTTGCGTGGCATGGTCTGTCTGAAGCGGTTGCGTGGCATGGTCTCTCTGAAGCAGTTGCGTGGCATGGTCTGTCTGAAGCGGTTGCGTGGCATGGTCTGTCTGAAGCGGCTGCGTGGCATGGTCTCTCTGAAGCGGTTGCGTGGCATGGTCTGTCTGAAGCGGTTGCGTGGCATGGTCTCTCGGGAAAGAGTTCACCCCATACTTATCAGACTGAAATGACTCCCCATACATGCTCTTTCTGCCGTTCGCCCCGTGGACATACAAGAGTGCAATAAATGCTTTGAGTTCATCCACAGACATGTCCCACCTACTGTTTCCTTTTCTGTATGCATGAGCAACAGTACAATCTCTGATGTGCTGCAACATCTGCATGTCACAAACTCTTCAGTCTTTCTACCCACACTGAGCCATCCCTCGCAGACTCCTGTCACGCCGTGGCAGTTGGAATCACCGTCTCAGTTGGCTCTGTTCTGGTTTTTCTACGGTGAGGCTCAGGCATCGGAAGAATCAGCAACGTCGATTTCAACCTCAATATCCGATCCTCCATCTGTTTGCAACTCAACTAGATTCTGCAGCATTTGCAATGCTGTCAGTGCGTCCATTCGTTTGGTTCGGCTTGCCATTGTGAACAACAAACAGTGTACAGTGCCTTCGGAAAGTATTCAGACCACTTTACTTTTCCCACATGCTGTTACATTACCTTATTCTGAAAATGATTAAATAAAAAAACAACTCCTCATCAACATACACATAATACCTCATAATGAAAAATATATAAAACCATAAAAACAGAAATACCTTATTTACGTAAGTATTCAGACCTTTGCAATGCAACTCGAAAATTGAGCTCAGGTGCATCCTATTTCCATTGTTCATCATTGAGATGTTTCTACAACTTCATTGGAGTCCACCTGTGGTAAATTCAATTGATTGGACATGATTTGGAAAGACACACACCTGTCTATATAAGGTCCGACAGTTGGCAGTGCATGTCAGAGCAAAAATCAAGCCATGAGGTCGAAGGAATTGTCTGTAGAGCTCCGAGACAGGATTGTGTCGCGGCACAGATCTGGGGAAGGGTACCAAAACATTTCTGCAGCATTGAAGGTCCCCAAGAACACAGTGGCCTCCATCATTCTTACATGGAAGAACTTTGGAACCACCAAGACTCTTCCTAGAGCTGGCCGCCCGGCCAAACTGAGCAATCGGGGGAGAAGGGCCTTGGTCAGGGAGGTGACCAAGAACGCGATGGTCACTCTGACAGAGCTCTAGAGTTCCTCTGTGGAGATGGGAGAACCTTCCAGAAGGACAACCATCTCTGCAGCACTCCACCAATCTGGCCTTTATGGTAGAGTGGCCAGACGAAAGCCACTCCTCAGAAAAAGGCACATGACAGCCCACTTGGAATTTGCCGAAAGGCATCTAAAGACTCAGACCATGAGAAACAAGATTCTCTGGTCTGATGAAACCAAGATTGAACTCTTTGGCCTGAATGCCAAGCGTCACGTCTGGAGGAAACCTGGCACCATCCCTACGGTGAAGCATGGTGGTGGCAACATTATGTTGTGGGGATGTTTTTCAGCGGCAGGTACTGGGAGACTAGTCAGGATCGAAGGAACGATGAACTGAGAAAAGTACAGAGAGATCCTTGATGAAAACCTTCGAGAGCTCTCAGGACCTCAGACTGGGGCGAAGGTTCGCTTTCCAACAGGACAACGACCCTAACCACACAGCCAAAACAACGCAAGAGTGGCTTCGGGACAAGTCTCTGAATGTCCTTGAGTGGCCCAGCCAGAGCCCGGACTTAAACCTGATTGAACATCTCTGGAGAGACCTGAAAATAGCTGTGCAGCAACGCTCCCCATCCAACCTGACAGAGCTTGAAAGGATCTGCAGAGAAGAATGGGAGAAATACAGGTGTGCCAAGCATGTAGCGTCATACCAAAGAAGACTCGATGCTGTAATCGCTTCCAAAGGTGCTTCAACAAAGTACTAACTAAAGGGTCTGAATACTTATGTAAATAAATTTAAAAAAATTATAACTTAGCATACATTTCTAAAAATCTGTTTGGGGTTTTTCATTATGTGGTATTGTGTGTAGATTGATGATGGGAAAAAACTATTTAATCAATTTTAGAATAAGGCTGTAATGTAACAAAATGTGAAAAAAGTCAAAGGGTCTGAATACTTTCTGAAGGCATTGCATGTTGTCTGATTTGACTCTCCCAGTGGAAATGATATACCATTTCCAGCCTTTCATAATAAAATAATTAGACTGCCCACAACACCCACAATTCTTCATCATCATTACACTATTGTTCTAAATTCAATCATCCTCTTCATCATTCAGATCAATCAGATCAGTGAAGTCACATGCACCATTATCAGTTTCTATCTGGTTTCTATCTCCCATTCATCC
This sequence comes from Salmo salar, assembly GCF_965601325.2. Lineage (NCBI taxonomy): Eukaryota > Metazoa > Chordata > Actinopteri > Salmoniformes > Salmonidae > Salmo > Salmo salar. The sequence goes on from NC_138300.1 coordinate 119,975,556, forward strand.
ATTGACGACAGAATAGCTGTCACAGTTGTCGTATGATGAAGGAGCGGGCCAAAGCGCAGCGTGTGTATCGTTCCACATTTTCTTTACTAAACTGTGAAACTATGCAATACATACAAATAAACTAAAGAACAAAAACAACAAACCGTGACGAAGAGGTGAAACATACACGTACTCAAAAACAATCTCCCACAAACCCAGGTGGAAAAAACAACTACTTAAGTATGACCTCCAATTAGAGACAACGATGACCAGCTGCCTCTAATTGGAGATCATCCCCCCCAAAAAAGATAGAAATACAAAACTAGAACATAGAAAATCTAAACTAGAAAAAAAAATGTCACGCCCTGACCTACTCTACCATAGAAAATAGCAGCTTTCTATGGTCAGGACGGGACAATAGCATATTTTATATTTTAAGTTCATTATGTTACTAGTTTTTGCTTAGTAACCAGAGCAATGTGCTGAATGCATGGACAGCACAAATATTATTGGATAAAGTTACATTTGTAAATGGAAGAATATGCTCTTTCTGATACTATATAGAAATAAAAATGTTTTACCTGCATGTGACTCTGAAGGAGGATTTGATAAAGCGATGCTCCTTTCCCTGAATCTAGCAATTACAAAAAGCACCCATCTCTTCGTGTACAATTTGACAACTGATTAGCCTAATATTGTCACTCATTAGATTATTGTAAATAAAATTGTCTATAGGCTAACTCTTATCAAAGTGTGAAATTAGTTTCGGTATAGTTTATGTGTAGTTTCAATGGCCAGCTGTGTGGGCTGACTGGCATCGTTTGTTTCCTGCTCATCCACAAAGATAGAGTCAAGGATATATGTTTATATTGTGCATATTTTCGTTTCCCTTACAATACATTTCATTATTAGAGTTACAGTAAATAAAACAGTCCCATAACAGCCGATGTGGTAAAATGGTATTAACCCACAAGGAGAGCGGTCAAATGATTTGGTAAAATGGTATTAACCCACAAGGAGAGCGGTCAAATGATTTGGTAAAATGGTATTAACCCACAAGGAGAGCGGTCAAATGATTTGGTAAAATGGTATTAACCCACAAGGAGAGCGGTCAAATGATTTGGTAAAATGGTATTAACCCACAAGGAGAGCGGTCAAATGATTTGGTAAAATGGTATTAACCCACAAGGAGAGCGGTCAAATGATTTGCTGCTGATAAATCGGCATAATAAACTCACCATTACACTATTGTCTTTCTAAATTAAATCAACCTCTTCACCCTCCTTATCATTCAGTTAGGTCTAATTTAAATTACATTGTGAAGTAAGGTACACAATAACCGCCCATTCATCCATTTGTCATTCATTTAGAGAGGAGAGAGAGATGCATTAGCGCCTGGCTGGGTACCAACGTCCTACAGCACATTGTCTTGGAGCCTGGCTGGGTAACAACATCCTACAACACATTGTCTTGGAGCCTGGCTGGGTACCAACATCCTACAACACATTGTCTTGGAGCCTGGCTGGGTAACAACATCCTACAACACATTGTCTTGGAGCCTGGCTGGGTACCAACATCCTACAGCACATTGTCTTGGAGCCTGGCTGGGTACCAACGTCCTACAGCACATTGTCTTGGAGCCTGGCTGGGTACCAACGTCCTACAGCACATTGTCTTGGAGCCTGGCTTGGTACCAACGTCCTACAGCACATTGTCTTGGAGCCTGGCTGGGTACCAACGTCCTACAACACATTGTCTTGGAGCCTGGCTGGGTACCAATGTCCTACAGCACATTGTCTTGGAGCCTGGCTGGGTACCAACGTCCTACAACACATTGTCTTGGAGCCTGGCTGGGTACCAACATCCTACAGCACATTGTCTTGGAGCCTGGCTGGGTACCAACGTCCTACAGCACATTGTCTTGGAGCCTGGCTGGGTACCAACATCCTACAGCACATTGTCTTGGAGCCTGGCTGGGTACCAACGTCCTACAACACATTGTCTTGGAGCCTGGCTGGGTACCAACGTCCTACAGCACATTGTCTTGGAGCCTGGCTGGGTACCAACATCCTACAGTACATTGTCTTGGAGCCTGGCTGGGTACCAACGTCCTACAACACATTGTCTTGGAGCCTGGCTGGGTACCAACGTCCTACAGTACATTGTCTTGGAGCCTGGCTGGGTACCAACATCCTACAGCACATTGTCTTGGAGCCTGGCTGGGTACCAACATCCTACAACACATTGTCTTGGAGCCTGGCTGGGTACCAACGTCCTACAACACATTGTCTTGGCGCCTGGCTGGGTACCAACGTCCTACAGCACATTGTCTTGGCGCCTGGCTGGGTACCAACGTCCTACAGCACATTGTCTTGGCGGGTTAAATTGGGAATAGGTGTGAGAAAAAAAAACTAAAAACAGGTAAAAACACTCTAAATACATTTCTGTTAAAAAAATTCTGACAAATGAGCAGTGTAAAATACAAAACTTTTAGAAAAAGTCAGGGAAGGAGCAGGACATATCTTTTTTGGGGGGTGGGCTGATTTTTTAAATTTACAACATCAAAGTAGTAAACAACCAAAGATTTCAAGACTAAAAGTGGTGAAAGTAGCCTACAATAAGGGTAAACTCCAGAGCTGTGTTCGAATACCCATACTAACATACAATATACTACATACTTAATGAGTATATACTACATACTATTAGTTCATTTTAATATACTGTAAACGAACTGTATCCTTTCAGTTGAGCGTACTAGCTCTTCGCCTGTCTACCGGAAATTGATGCTGTTGCTATGCAACCTCTTGCTAGCTAGTTAGCATAACAAATTACTAGTTAGACATTTTATGACTTCGGGTGCGTTCTAAAATTCAATCTGGAGTGCCAGAATGCGCTTGTAAATTCAGAGCATTGTCAGATTGTCCGTTTGTAAATTCAGAGTGTTTCGCTCTCGGAGCGTACACTGGACGCTCGGACCAAGGAGTAGGGTTGATTTGGGCGTTCTGACCTTACAACATCAGTCAAGCACCCAAGCTAACGTTGGCTAGCTTATTAGCTACTTCCAGACACAAATTAGACCACTGACCATTTTACTCGCCCTAGCAGAGCTGGATAGGCAGTTTTCATCTTATCAGAGTGTTGGATGACAGTAAATGTGCTACTGGCAACAATTTAATGCTGACGTTTACTGACACCGACCATATTCAACGAGTGTTGAGCACTCGTCAATTCATTATTCTGCCTTCTGGTACACTCAGACGAGAGTGCTCTGAAATCGGAGTAGATAGCCAGAGCGAATTTACGAAAGCACCCGAATGTTCATTGAGAACACATAATGAATATACCATTTAGCTAAGCTAAGAACGACGGGAATGATCAAGTCAATAAACGTTGGGTAGTTAGTTAGATACCCTATAGTTAACATACTGGCAAGTTCGACGTATAAGTAGCCAACTAACATTAGGTAGCTAGCTAACAACATACCGGTACAAACTGCTATAATGATATGCTATGAGGTTCATAAGGACAGCGTAGCTAACAAATTGTCAGCCAACATAACGTGTGAGGTAATTTATTTCAAAAGTCATTACCTTATTGACAATGATCAACAATTTCTTAACATTTGTCATAATTAGTTAAAGCCTACGGCTGCATATGTTCCGCCATTTTCTTCAAATCTGAAAACAATGTGAAGCCATGCCCATTTCCTGAAGAATTGCATTATGGACCCTAAAGTATGGAAATAGTGTCCTCGGCGTGTATACTTCATATTTTGGAGAATTTAGTACGACATCCGGGAACTTTTGGCATACTAACTATATCCATACTATGACCAATAAGCATACTATATACTCAATTCATGTCACAAATAGTAATGTTAGTGTGGTTAGTATGAGTATTCGAACACAACTCTGGTAAAAACACACTTTATCTAATCCTTGGCCTATATCCTAATCTGACTTTGGTGCAAGGCATGTTGTTTTTCACATTACCATCTCTGGTAAACACACACTATATCAAATAAAATCAATGTTTGTCACATGCACAGGATACAAAAGGTGTAAACGGTACATTGAAATGGTTACTTGCATAATAGCAATATTAAAAATATAACGTGTCTAGACAAAAATATTTTATATATATTTTATTATTATTAGATTATGCTTGTCCAGACATATTTGTCTAAATGGATGTGTCATGTGAAGGAAATGCTATAACTTCTAACTAAGTGGATGGGTCTCTATTGTCTAGACATGTTGATGAACTACAATAGATGGACGTAATCACCTCCAGACACACCTGACTAACTTGATGGGTCATGTCATCACCTGGCCAAGTGGAGTCTTTTCTATAGACATGTAGCTAGCTAATTGCTACTATGCAAGTAACCACTTCACTGTACCGTTTACACCTTCAGTATCCTGTGCATGTGACAAATAAAAGTAATATGTTAACGTACGTTTATCACATGGCCTCACATGTGAATCCTTAAAGAAATGGATGGGGCTAATGCTTAAGAGGGTGTGAAAGATACTGAACGGGTGTAGACAAAGAACAGCTCTCCAGTAGGTACCAAAACATTCAAAGGCTATTTTCTCAAAATTGTGGTTACAAGTTTATAAACTTCCAAAGAAGAATTACTTTCTCATTGTTCCCCAACTGTAGTGTAATGATGTACCATTTTCTAGCTCTGAGTCTCTACTTTTATCCAGTGGAGAAAAAAAAAAAAACACCATTTCAAATGTTGCTACATACGATCGAATGGAGGAGGTCAGTCACAAATGTCAAACGTGGCCTCAATTTGTACACTGAAGCCTACAGAGGGAAAGACGCTGTTCTATTTGACAGCAGCCTCTCGATGTTGAAAACAAGAGCACAGTTAAAAGCCAGAGTGGTGGAAGCCTAGAAAGACAAGACATTGGGGGGCTGCCTCCCAAAAGGCACCCTTATCCCCTATAGAGTGCACTACTTTCGACTAGGCCCCAATATGGCGGTGGTCAAAATATGGTGTCTTTTGGGACATCATGGAGGCTTCCATTAAGCAGCCTATTACAACAGTAGTTAACAGTGAACACTGAAAGAGGCACTTCAGCTCTACACAATTTACAGTGGAGACTACCAAACACTTATAAAGAAGCAGTGGGATCACCACAAACACAGAGGTTCAACCATCATTCAGAATGAGTGTCTGTGTAACGAGATAATGGCAGGGAGAGCAAGAGAGGAATGGAGGAGAGGAGACCATCTGGGTTTATATTAAAACTCTCAATCACAACACTAGTGTTGTGATTATTTAGAGACAACAGGGCAGCAACAGGGCAGCATTGCCCCCCCTCCCCCCCCCCCCCCCTCCTCTTCCTCACACCAGCCAGCCCATCCTACAGAGGCTGCGAATCTGAGTCCCTCCTCTTCCTCACACCAGCCAGCCCATCCTACAGAGGCTGCGAATCCGAGTCCCTCCTCTTCCTCACACCAGCCAGCCCATCCTACAGAGGCTGCGAATCCGAGTCCCTCCTCTTCCTCACACCAGCCAGCCCATCCTACAGAGGCTGCGAATCCGAGTCCCTCCTCTTCCTCACACCAGCCAGCCCATCCTACAGAGGCTGCGAATCCGAGTCCCTTTGCAAGGGAAGAAGGATCTTAATGTGGGGGAGGTGGACGGACAGACAGACACCTCTCCAGTCTCCACCAATGCTGCCCTGTTGTCTCTAAATAACCTTCAGATTCTCAGATTAGGATGATTCTGTTATGTTTTTTAACCCACGTAAAAATACATCAGCTTTTCTGTGAGCGAGACTCACGCCTATTTCACAACAACACAAAGCCCACCTCCTAGCACCACTTACCCCTTTCCACCAGAAGTCTTTGCTGTGCTGTGTCAGTACTGAGCGTTACTGGGCACGCCTTTACCCTCCTACACACATCTCTCCCTACACACACACCTCTCCCTCCACACACACCTCTCCTTCCACCCCCTACACACACACCTCTCCTTCCATCTCCTACACACACACACCTCTCCCTCCACCCCCTACACACACACACCTCTCCCTCCACACACAACTCTCCCTCCACCCCCTACACACACACACACACACACACACACACCTCTCCTTCCACCCCCTACACACACACACACACACACACACACACACACACACACACACACACACACACACACACACACACACACACACACACACACACACACACACACACACACACACACACACACACACACACACACAGACTTCATTACCCGGGTTGATTGCTGTGTTCCCCTGTATTCCACCCTCTCACCCCTAGCTTCTGGATGCAATGAAGTTGTGTGAGTGATTACACAGATGTTGGGATGAGTGGGAAGTGGATGATGTTAGTGCCTGCTACCGCGCGCAGGGAGCACACATACTAGTGTGCAGATTTATTTTTGTTCTACTATGCTACAGTGCAGCAATCCGCTGCCATAGGATGACCTCATAGGGTGAAGTAGGTAAAAACAAAAGACCTCCTCAAAATCTTAATGCCCCGCAATTGGCTGTGAGTGCATAGGGAGAGTAGGGCTGAATGTAACACAGGTCAATTGTAGGGTAGTTTGGGGTGAAACGCCTACTGGGGGGGGGGTGACTTAAATTGTGATGCGACAGATGTCATTTTTTTGTTGAGCAAGAGTAGTGGCAACCAGGGGAAATGTTGGGAGTGGGGTGTGGGAACTACAGGCAGGGGGTGTGTTACCCCGGGTGGCGTGTTAACCCGGGGGGCGTGTTAACCCGGGGGGCGTGTTAACCCGGGGGGGGCGTGTTACCCCGGGGGGCGTGTTAACCCGGGTGGCGTGTTAACCCGGGTGGTGTGTTAACCCGGGTGGCGTGTTAACCCGAGTTACTCTAATAGGTAGGCCTACACTTTCTCGGTTGGGCTGCAGGTGATCATGCTTGTTTCTAATAGCAGACCTGATCATATGGACCATGCAGAGGCTATACGCACGTTCCAAAATATAAAAATAGTTAGCAAATCATTTTACCAATATGTTACTGGGTTCATTTCTGGAGGTGGAAAATATTTTATTTGAATACATTTTTGAGTATAATGTCCATTTTAAAAAGTCAAACTTCAGTCCTTCTTCATAAAAAAAAAAATTGGCCCGGGGAGACATTTTTTGCCACGGGAACAGATGGAAGAGAAGGACTAGAGATGTGTAGCCAAGAAGCTAAATATTAGCTCGATATTAAAATCATTTTCTAATATTAATTCATTAGTAAATAGTAGGGCTATAAAAGATGTACCTATCAAACACAGTGAAGAATGCATTAGGGAAAGGTGGGATATCTAGTCAGTTGTACAACTGAATGCCTTCAACTGAAATGTGTCTTCCACATTTAACCCAACCCCTCTGAATCAGAGAGGTACTGGGGGGCTGCCATAATCGACATCCACGTCTTTGGCGCCCGGGGAACACTGGGTTAACTGCCTTGCTCAGGGGGCAGAATAACAGATTTTTAACTTGTCAGCTCGGGGATTTGATCCAGCAACCTTTCAGTTACTGGCCCAACACTCTAACCACTAGACTATTGTTATCAAGTAAGCACACAATTATTGTCTGGGGCTGTAAACTGCAGTGATGTAGGCTCATTTGAATAACCGCTCAAACGTTTCACGCCAAAATAACTGCATACAGCCTAGGCCTGACTATGCCACCATTTTGGATCAGTTACGCGTCTATTCTCAACAGTTTACATCAAATTCTTGAGTGTACAACAAGCAGCAATTGTAGTCTAGCGTTTCCTGGGACACCCAAGACCTATTAACAGATAGTCCTACCATCGGACAATACGGCCTTCTCGCGCGCTGTTTGTCGTGGATCATCGCTCTCCCAAGTCGTCCTAGAATATGGCCCACCAGCATTCTCACACGTCCAGTTATGCAGGCATACCATGTGTCCACTCCTTTCAGAGCAGGCTATCGCATCTAGAACCAAAGAACGCTTCAATAGAACGCGTTTTGGATTGGTTGTCAAATGTTTTATTGTCGGGAGGGGCTCTGAAAGTGATCCAAACGATAGCTCTTATCAACTCTTCTTGTAATTATCGTTGTGGCATTAACGCTGTTGAATTTTTTTTTGCCGTTAAAGTTATCGTCCTTTGTCTGGACGGCCCTTAAACCCTCACATTTTTCTACATGGTTTTGTTTCCCATCATTCTGAGTGAATGCACAGGCCTCTCTCAAGAGTTAAATTCATGTTACCATGCAACCAGAGGCTGTACAGCGGAGCAAATTTGAAGAACAAGATTTATCAGCGTCAGAACACACAGACACGCACACTCCTTGAGTGTGGCCAGATCCCTGTGCCAGATCCCTGTGCCAGCCAGACCCCAGCTCTGCCTAGAAAACCCACAAAACCTCACACTAAAGACAGAAGGCAGGCAGCAGCACTTAAATGATAGAGCAATTTATGATTCAAATAGTCCTAGGTTTTTTTTAAACCATATATTAACAAAAACAAGTCACAGTCAAGCATAAGAACAAGGTCATGTAGTAGGGCACACTCTTTTGCAGTAAATCTATTTTGGACTATTTTCGTGGAAAATACTGATGACACATTCTGGCCAAGACACCCACACATGACCATTAGGAAGGAACCAAAAAAATGGTTGCTCAAGTAGTAACCAGAGAACTGAAAATAGTGATCCTTGTGCACGTTGATCCCCTTTGTTACTGATCTATTTTTAGAGATTGCGTAGTCAGCGCACCACCAATATTTATTTAAATGAAGAGCAAATGTGAGAGGGAGAGAACAGATATGTTAAAGAAATATGCTGTCGACTGTGTCCTGAGAGGCAGGGCAAGAAAGAAAGAAAGAAAGAAAGAAAGAAAGAAAGAAAGAAAGAAAGAAAGAAAGAAAGAAAGAAAGAAAGAAAGAAAGAAAGAAAGAAAGAAAGAAAGAAAGAAAGAAAGAAAGAACGAAAGAACGAAAGAACGAAAGAACGAAAGAAAGAACGAAAGAAAGAACGAAAGAAAGAACGAAAGAAAGAACGAAAGAAAGAAAGAACGAAAGAACGAAAGAACGAAAGAACGAAAGAACGAAAGAACGAAAGAAAGAAAGAAAGAAAGAAAGAAAGAAAGAAAGAAAGAACGAGAGGGAGAGAGAAAAAGAGATAGAGAAAGAAAGAGAGAGAGATAGAGAGTTAGAGAGAGAACAAGAGAGAGAGAGAAAAGAGATAGAGAGATAGAAAGAGAGACAGAGAGACAGAGAAAGAGAGTTAGAGAGATAGAACAAAAGAGAGATAGAAAGAGAGAGAAAGAAAGAGAGACAGAGAGAGACAGAGAGTTAGAGAGATAGAGCGATAGAAAGGAGAGAGATCGAGAGATAGAAAGAGAGAGATAGAAAGAGAGATATAGAGAAAGAGAGTCCATGTTATTAGAGTAGACCTTGTCTGGATCACTGCTATGACACATAGAGAGAGAGTGGGTGGACAACTAACGCTGCAATTATGGCCTAATTGACTGTGAATAACAGACCAGCCCTTTTATAGATTCTTTCATCTTCCTGCATTTCACTGAGAAAAACAGAAGACATTAGGATTTGGAATGTAGTCTGTAAAAACACACAATAATGACTTGCCAATGCAATATAATGCAAACAGTATGTAAAGCAGCAACAGTCATACCCATTCCCCAATGGACTAAACACATTTTACAACTGACGTCAAGAGTTGAACAACATTCAACACATCCACAAAGATAACAGGTTTTCTGACCTGCGTTGGGTCTGGGGTGGATTCCTACGTCCACCTTTTCATATTCTTACCCGGAGCCTTGGAACAACTGGACATTTGTTTAACCATTTTTAAATAGTGGTTAACCTAGCTGAACAAACCATTAAAAAGAGTGGTGTAGATAACTCTGTCAGTACACAGTCAAAGACACCATTTCCCGCTACATCAGTCTCAAATCCAAAACACAGAACTAAACCTACCCCAAGCACCATTATAATGCAAAGAAAACACCTCATATTAGATCCAAGGACCAAGCAGAGGAATATCCACTGCACACTTTGATATAATAAGGAATGATCTCCTTACAGTTCTTTAAATCCTGTTTGTTTATGTCGGTTTTTTTTTCTTCTTCTCTATTGACCCAATCATTTAGGCTGTACGCCCCGACTATTGGATTCATTTCAAATGGGTGAAAATGACCCGCAACATCCAAACCTCTATTATATTACATGCTGTTTATAAACTCGCATTATCAAACGTTCGTTACTATCCTACATCATTCCTATCAAATGCGAAAATACTACAGCGCCATAAACAGCCGTATCAGCATTGCAAAACGACACAGTCACCATCAATAACAAGGTATAGTAATGTGTAGCTGTATCTACTTACAATGAAAAGCTTCCACAAGAAGATTCAGGCAGGTGCCTCAATAACAGCGACAGTCAGTAGTTTATCTATTAGCGGAGAGGAATCTTGTACAGTTTATCCAGATGCGGAGCGGATTAGCAGAACATCAGTTTGGTCTGGGGGCAGCGAACCAGCCGTGTAGAATAGAGTTCACCGAACGAATGGAACTAATGGAATGAGAGTCCGTTGCTTTGAAGTACGCTCCGGTGGCAGACAGCTCACGAGGAAATGAAGCGTCCAGCTGTCAGGCTGCCTCGAGCCTTGCTTCCTGTCTGTCCGCGTGCCGTGTGGAAGCAGCCTGGAGTTTAAATGTTGCTGTAACCTGAGGAGGCATGGAGTCTGATTTCACGCTCCGGCAGGGCTCTTTTCTAACTAAAGTGGCCAGTTCTCTGTCTCTCTCTCTCTCTCTCTCTCTCTGTCTCTCTCTCTCTCTCTCTCAGCACAATTCCAAACAAAGGGAAGACAGAGAGAGGAGACAAAGGAAATAGTTACTATAGAAGGAGAGGGACCATGGTGCATTTATTGTCTGTGTGTGTGATGGAGGCAGTGGGGGAAAAAGGGATTCACAACGTGCAGTAAGTATTAGTATTTTATTAAGATCCTTATAATAAAAATAAAAAAGGTATTTAACTAGGCAAGTCAGTTAAGGACAAATTCTTATTTACAACAAGGGGCCAATTGTGGAGGGGCCAATTGCACACAGCCCTATGGGACTCCCAATAACAGCCAGATGTGATGCAGCTTGGATTCGAACCAGGGACTGCAGTGACACATCTTACACTGAAATACAGTGCCTTAGACCACTGCGCCCCTCGGGAGACCAGTAGCAGTTGCCAAAGCAGCAGCTACTCTTCCTGGGGTCCAAACAAAACATGACAATACAGAACATTAATAGACCAGAACAGCTCAAAGACAAAACAATAAAACTATAAGTACAGTTCTGACTCGATACTGAGGGGAAAAAAACTGACCTAATATTCAAGTCCTATATTTATCATTTACATTTTAATTCAATACATTTACATTCAGTAGCACTGATCAGTACAAACAAACTAAATATTTAGGTCAATTAGGGGTATGACCCTCCTATTTTAGGGAAGAGGATACGTAGTCAATTGTACAACTGAATGCATTTAACCGAAAGGTGTCTTCTGCATTTAACCCAACCCCTCTGAATCAGAGGTGCGGGAGGCTGTGTTAATCGACTTTCACATCATCGGCACGCTGGGAGCAGCTGTTGGGTGTTAACCGCCTTGCTCATGGGAGAATTGAACCAGCGACCGTTCGGTTACTGGCACAACACTCTTAGCCGCTAAACTACCTTCCACACAGGGCAGAGTAAAACCCTCCTATTCTCTTTAGAATAAAAAAAGCGTGCCCTTCTGCATGTGACGATCAGCCGCTCCCCAGTGACGGCTCGTGGTCACCCCATCACCCCAGGGGAAAGTGAGCAGGATAGATGAGGCAGGTGGTAACAGAACATTAATAGGTGTGTTAATGGAACGTTAAGTGTGATCTTCACTCCTGAAAACAGGATTATCTCAATAAAAAAAAAAAAAAAAAAGGATTTAAAATAAACCCAGTAAAGGTGGTTTCAAAACTTGTGACTGAATAATTAAAACATCCAACCAGATTATCCTCCCCCTCCCTTCTTCAAAGTGAACCAGTCAGGAACCAGATGTATAGGATCCACCCCGTTGATAAATAACAGCAAGGACTTTCTCTCGCTCTCCCTGTGTTCTCCAATGGGGTTTAGGATGAAATAGCCTCTAACCAGCCTAAGAAAGAAAAGCCAAGTCACTATAAGAAGTAGCTTCTGCAGGGGGCATTGAGGCTATTGAAGACAACTGAAGAGCCAATAGCCTGGACAATGACCTCCACTAGAAAATGACAAATCCACTACAGACCAAACAGCTAACAGCTCCTCCACTCTTTCTCAACCTGCTGGGTGCTGTCAATGCATCTTCAATGGGGCAGGAAGGCTCCCTCCCTGGGCCACAGGGTGAGTCAATGGGCAGTGAAAGGATGGCTTTCACTAACTGATCCATGCTGCCTGGGAGTATAGAGGAACACATGTATTTATGATAGGCCTACTTCAGCTCTCTTAAAAGCCAGGAATTAAGAGCAACTATCAGCGCATTCAAATTCAAAATAAAAGTGGAAAGCTCAAACTTTGCGTAACTAACAAGTGTGAACGACATTCGTAATATCCTAACCAGAAAGAAACTGTCAAACTGTCATGTATTTTAAAATAGAAAAAACACAACCATTATCTTAGTGGCAATAATGTTACTAAACCATCCAGACTGGTTCTTCCACTGACTACCCTCTAAATAATGAATGACTAATGCATTAAGAGTAAGCATGTACCAACACATGATATAGCCCTTCAGCCATTCGTGGATCTCCAGGGAATCTAACCATAATGGACCCACTCCTGCTGGAGCCTCCAAGCCAAGGGAGGTGGCCACCACCTGGGGCAAGACCACAGCAACGGACACCCTGCCTCTGGAGCCTGGAGGAGACTTATCATAGAATAGCAATTAGCTGTAGCCTGATGGTTAGAGCATTGGGCCATTAACTAAGTTTCTGGATCGAATCCCAGAGCTGACAAGGTAAAAATCTGTCGTTCTGTCCCTGAACAAGGCAGTTAACCCACTGTTCCCCGGTAGGCCATCATTGTAAATAAGAATTTGTTCTTAACTGACTTGCCTAATTAAATAAATAAAATAGCCAGATGTGATGATATCTAGTATGAGTCACCTGTGGAGACAAAGACTTTACAATTATAAAAGAAAGCTCTTTGAAAATATTTTTAAGTGTGGAAACTATTTCCATTTTTTAAGAACAAACTGAAATGTTTTTCCTGTGGTATGATATCTAGTGTCCTGAGCCACGTAAAATGTAGAGGGAGAAACCATGGAGAATTGGGAGCTTGTGGTATCTAGGCTCTATAATAAACGCCCCCACAAAGAACAGGGGGTCAGAGAGGGGAAAGTCTTGAGTCTCCGCAAGCTGTTCAACCATCTGTACATGGGCCTGTTGTGTTGTCCCAGCAAAACAACTCAACACTATCACTCTAGTCTACAGAGTGAGAGTGTATACAGTACAACTCTAGAGTGCTAAAACAATTACTTATGCACTCAAGTGTTCAAATCCAAGGCCTATTAGGTTATTATAATAAGGGTATTGCACCATGCAGAGTTATGTGTTGTCACAGCAAAACAAATCCAAACTCCAATGTCCTGTACAACACTGTTGTTGGCAAGAATTTTTGCAATCACTACTAGGCTATTCAGATAAGGAAATTGCATTGAAAGGCAAAACCCATTATGAAGACTTGAATAAAGATAAGTTACAAGACAAACCCATTATGAAGACTTGAATAAAGATAAGTTACAAGACAAACCCATCATAAAGACTTCAATAAAGATAAGTTACAAGACAAACCCATCATAAAGACTTCAATAAAGATAAGTTACAAGACAAACCCATCATAAAGACTTCAATAAAGATAAGTTACAAGACAAACCCATCATAAAGACTTCAATAAAGATAAGTTACAAGACAAACCCATTATGAAGACTTCAATAAAGATAAGTTACAAGACAAACCCATTATGAAGACTTCAATAAAGATAAGTTACAAGACAAACCCATCATAAAGACTTCAATAAAGATAAGTTACAAGACAAACCCATCATAAAGACTTCAATAAAGATAAGTTACAAGACAAACCCATCATAAAGACTTCAATAAAGATAAGTTACAAGACAAACCCATTATGAAGACTTCAATAAAGATAAGTTACAAGACAAACCCATTATGAAGAGTAGTAGTGATGTGATATGATGGGCTGGGGGTAGAGTGTTCCCTCTAATGGAACTAGCAGACCCCAGTGAGGTCACCCAATACTACATTACTGGAACACTGGAGACAGACAATGAGACAGAAAGACAGACAGTGATAGACAGACAGTGACAGACAGACAGTGATAGACAGACAGTGATAGACAGACAGTGATAGACAGACAGCGACAGACAGACAGAGAGCGAGTCAGAGGGAGACAGACAAACTCTCAGGCCCTGAGTGGATATCTCTTTATCCAGCACCCTAACAAACCCTGAGTGGATATCTCTTCATGTAACACCACCCTAACACACCCTGAGTGGATATCTCTTTATCCAGCACCCTAACAAACCCTGAGTGGATATCTCTTCATGTAACAACACCCTAACAAACCCTGAGTGGATATCTCTTTATCCAGCACCCTAACAAACCCTGAGTGGATATCTCTTCATGTAACAACACCCTAACAGACCCTGAGTGGATATCTCTTTATCCAGCACCCTAACAAACCCAGAGTGGATATCTCTTCATGTAACAACACCCTAACAGACCCTGAGTGGATATCTCTTCATGTAACAACACCCTAACAAACCCTGAGTGGATATCTCTTCATGTAACAACACCCTAACAGACCCAGAGTGGATATCTCTTCATGTAACAACACCCTAACAGACCCAGAGTGGATATCTCTTCATGTAACAACACCCTAACAGACCCAGAGTGGATATCTCTTTATCCAACACCCTAACAGAGCCAGGGTGGATATCTCTTCATGTAACAACACCCTAACAGACCCAGAGTGGATATCTCTTTATCCAACACCCTAACAGACCCAGGGTGGATATCTCTTCATGTAACAACACCCTAACAGACCCAGAGTGGATATCTCTTCATGTAACAACACCCTAACAAACCCAGAGTGGATATCTCTTCATGTAACAACACCCTAACAGACCCAGGGTGGATATCTCTTTATCCAACACCCTAACAGACCCAGGGTGGATATCTCTTCATGTAACAACACCCTAACAGACCCAGGGTGGATATCTCTTTATCCAACACCCTAAAAGACCCAGGGTGGATATCTCTTCATGTAACATCACCCTAACAGCTCTGGTTCCCTAGTCCAGAGTACCATACCAAGCCAAGCCTAATTAGAGACTAGTGCTTGGGACCTCTCCCTCATGCCTGGGGACGGGCGTTGGGTGGAGTGTGTGTGCATGTTGGAGCAACCAGTTCAAGGCTGACCTAGGTCGAGGGAAGCCAAGTAGTCTTTGTCGCTGTGAGAAGTAGAACAGAAGACGCTACACTAGGTCTTTCTTTCTCTCTTTGCAAAGTCTAAAAGGAGAAACTATTTCTGGACCTTGACTCTCATATAGTAGGCCTACAGAGATACCAACACAAAGTCAGACTTAAGTCAGAACAAACTCTGTTGGATGATGAATAGCATGAATATAAATCCATACATTACACAGAGACTTGAATGACAGAGTGGTTCCTTGTCCATTCATCCTTCTCATTGCTCAGTGTTTTAAACCATCTCTGTTTTAACTCCATCATCTATGGTCCCTTAAATTGCACGCAGACACACACAGCCACACGCACACACACACACACACTTACAGTGAATATGACTGCTACTGACTATCTCCCTGTGAGAAGTAAGCACAGTTATCTAGAACAGGGATGGGGCAAATGATAGGGGGGGGGGGGGGGGGGGCGCAAAAAAATCGTAACTCATCATGGAGGGGTCTACAGTTGCTCGCAAGTCTGCGTACCCACATCCGTACAGTCTATTTCTTGCACATTTTGCCATAAAGTGGAGAGAAATGTTTGCAGTTTTGAATGATATCTGCATGAGACTAATAAAATGAATGGAGCCCCCCCCCCGGCGGGTAACGTGACCATGATAACAAGTTTAGATAGCTGGTCGCTAAACTAACTGAGCAATCAAAGAAAAATAAAGAACAATTGACTGACTATCAGTTACTGACATAAGAAGAGAAAAACTGCTGATACATAATCAGAATTTCAGAATTGCACCTTGTGTAATCAATCTACTATAATCTACACAAGGTACAATTGATCCGAGGGCCTTCAAAAGGGGACGGGCCCTCCGGGACGCCAGTTGCCCATCTTGGATCTAGGCTAAACATTGAAAGTTTGACAGTCAAGAAGACCATAGCAGTCTGATCGTGCTGGACACTACACACTCACAGTAGGTTTGGTGACATGAACCCTAAAGCAACTCACTAAATATGTGTGAATCAATGCTGGGGGTGGACAATAGGGAATGGAACGAGAGAAAGGAGTGGTCCACCAGAACATCAAACAGCTTCATAGGGGACTGAGTGAAATTAGATGCTGCTTCAAGAATGTTTTTAATGGGAGGAGGGGTGGACGGGTGTGGAGAGGGGAGTGGAGAGTTGAGAGGTTTACCATACCATCTTAACCCCAACATCACACACACACACGCGCACGTACACACAATCATACCCCCATAATATTACACAGGTCCACTTGATGTCTAGATTATCTACAGGCCATTAGGCTTTATGACCATGAAATGGACCAGGAGGAGAAAGACGTAGGTTGGATAGTTACATGGACCAGGAGGAGAAAGACGTAGGTTGGATAGTTACATGGACCAGGAGGAGAAAGACGTAGGTTGGATAGTTACATGGACCAGGAGGAGAAAGACGTAGGTTGGATAGTTACATGGACCAGGAGGGGAAAGACGTAGGTTGGATAGTTACATGGACCAGGAGGGGAAAGACGTAGGTTGGATAGTTACATGGACCAGGAGGGGAAAGACGTAGGTTGGATAGTTACATGGACCAGGAGGAGAAAGACGTAGGTTGGATAGTCACATGGACCAGGAGGGGAAAGACGTAGGTTGGATAGTCACATGGACCAGGAGGGGAAAGACGTAGGTTGGATAGTTACATGGACCAGGAGGGGAAAGACGTAGGTTGGATAGTTACATGGACCAGGAGGAGAAAGACGTAGGTTGGATAGTCACATGGACCAGGAGGGGAAAGACGTAGGTTGGATAGTCACATGGACCAGGAGGGGAAAGACGTAGGTTGGATAGTTACATGGACCAGGAGGGGAAAGACGTAGGTTGGATAGTTACATGGACCAGGAGGAGAAAGACGTAGGTTGGATAGTCACATGGACCAGGAGGGGAAAGACGTAGGTTGGATAGTCACATGGACCAGGAGGGGAAAGACGTAGGTTGGATAGTTACATGGACCAGGAGGGGAAAGACGTAGGTTGGATAGTTACATGGACCAGGAGGAGAAAGACGTAGGTTGGATAGTTACATGGACCAGGAGGGGAAAGACGTAGGTTGGATAGTTACATGGACCAGGAGGGGAAAGACGTAGGTTGGATAGTTACATGGACCAGGAGGGGAAAGACGTAGGTTGGATAGTTACATGGACCAGGAGGGGAAAGACGTAGGTTGGATAGTTACATGGACCAGGAGGAGAAAGACGTAGGTTGGATAGTCACATGGACCAGGAGGGGAAAGACGTAGGTTGGATAGTTACATGGACCAGGAGGGGAAAGACGTAGGTTGGATAGTTACATGGACCAGGAGGGGAAAGACGTAGGTTGGATAGTCACATGGACCAGGAGGGGAAAGACGTAGGTTGGATAGTTACATGGACCAGGAGGGGAAAGACGTAGGTTGGATAGTTACATGGACCAGGAGGAGAAAGACGTAGGTTGGATAGTTACATGGACCAGGAGGGGAAAGACGTAGGTTGGATAGTTACATGGACCAGGAGGGGAAAGACGTAGGTTGGATAGTTACATGGACCAGGAGGGGAAAGACGTAGGTTGGATAGTTACATGGACCAGGAGGGGAAAGACGTAGGTTGGATAGTTACATGGACCAGGAGGAGAAAGACGTAGGTTGGATAGTCACATGGACCAGGAGGGGAAAGACGTAGGTTGGATAGTCACATGGACCAGGAGGGGAAAGACGTAGGTTGGATAGTTACATGGACCAGGAGGGGAAAGACGTAGGTTGGATAGTTACATGGACCAGGAGGAGAAAGACGTAGGTTGGATAGTTACATGGACCAGGAGGAGAAAGACGTAGGTTGGATAGTTACATGGACCAGGAGGGGAAAGACGTAGGTTGGATAGTTACATGGACCAGGAGGAGAAAGACGTAGGTTGGATAGTTACATGGACCAGGAGGAGAAAGACGTAGGTTGGATAGTCACATGGACCAGGAGGAGAAAGACGTAGGTTGGATAGTTACATGGACCAGGAGGAGAAAGACGTAGGTTGGATAGTTACATGGACCAGGAGGAGAAAGACGTAGGTTGGATAGTTACATGGACCAGGAGGAGAAAGACGTAGGTTGGATAGTTACATGGGCCAGGAGGAGAAAGACGTAGGTTGGATAGTTACATGGACCAGGAGGGGAAAGACGTAGGTTGGATAGTTACATGGACCAGGAGGGGAAAGACGTAGGTTGGATAGTTACATGGACCAGGAGGAGAAAGACGTAGGTTGGATAGTTACATGGACCAGGAGGGGAAAGACGTAGGTTGGATAGTCACATGGACCAGGAGGGGAAAGACGTTGGTTGGATAGCCGGTCTCCTGCAAGACAGGAACATCAGTGTTCTGCCATGGCCAGCGAAGAGCCCGGATCTCAATCCCATTGAGCACGTCTGGGACCTGTTGGATCGGAGGGTGAGGGCTAGGGCCATTCCCCCCAGAAATGTCCGGGAACTTGCAGGTGCCTTGGTGGAAGAGTGAGGTAACATCTCACTGCAAGAACTGGCAAATCTGGTGCCGTCTATGAGGAGGAGATGCATGTAACTTTTGATTTTGACCCCCCCCCCCCCTTTGTTCAGGGACACATTATTCCATTTCTGTTAGTCACATGTCTGTGGAACTTGTTCAGTTTATGACTCAGTTGTTGAATCTTGTTATGTTCATACAAATATTTACACATGTTAAGTTTTCTTTAGAATAACACAGTTGACAGTGAGAGGACATTTCTTTTTTATAGATATTTTGACTCCAAGTATTGATTTGCTCGGTAGCATTAGCTAGTGCCAGTCGGCTGCACCTGCTCTAAAATTCAGGTATTTTTCATCCTATAGCTTGTTCTCCATCTTCTTCTTCAATAATGAGACAACATGTTTTCAGCACTTTTATTTCCCTGACTGATCAAAACTCGTTTTCTCATGC
Organism: Salmo salar; assembly: GCF_965601325.2. Lineage (NCBI taxonomy): Eukaryota > Metazoa > Chordata > Actinopteri > Salmoniformes > Salmonidae > Salmo > Salmo salar. The sequence continues at coordinate 119,995,002 of NC_138300.1, forward strand.
TCTCTCATGAATTGTGAGAATCGAAATACATATCTTATTGGCACATAGGCTAAATATCACGATAATATCGTATCGTGATGTCCCTGGCAATTCCCAGCTCTAGGATCCAACCTTGTGATTCTCCACACCATTTTCAGAATAAGACCTGTGTGTGTGTGTGTTTGTGGGCAGGTTGACTGAATTCAGGCCTCAGGTAGCCTGGTGGAAACAGGGCAGCTTACAGGCCAAACAGCTGTGGGCAGTGTTGTGTAGCTCCTGGGAACTCCATGTAGCCTGTCTCCCTGTTAATGGGCTGACGGAGCCCTGCTGAAGAGAGGTTAATTATCTCAGAGGTGGTGAACCGAGGATCTAACCCTGGGAATCTGTACTGTACCATTACTCCTTCTCTCTGACACTGATATTCAGAAGGCCCCCCCAAAAAAACATACCATTAGGTCAGTAGCAAATAAATAGCCTACTACTACAGTAGTACAGTCCATAAAATCCCAACACAGACTTCCCTATGAATGGTTTTGGTGAGCATTAGTGCTGTGTGTGTGTGTGGGTGGATATGGCTCAGTGTGGGAGGATAGGCTATCTAATGTCTCTCTTCCTCTCTAATGTCTCTCTTCCACACACAGGCACAAACAACACTGTGCGCCACCATAAAAATAAAAAAAACCTTTCTCTAATAATTTGACAGCTAAAATCCAAAAGTTAGACAAGAACAGATGTGCAAAAATCAGTAGAAGTGGGAACTACTTAGTGCAACAACATACCATGCTTGTTCTTGACAATGAAGCCTCGTGTCTGTAACGTGATGAGGTGGAGGGAAGTGTCTGTAATGTGATGAGGTGGAGGGAAGTGTCTGTAATGTGATGAGGTGGAGGGAAGTGTCTGCAATGTGATGAGGTGGAGGGAAGTGTCTGTAATGTGATGAGGTGGAGGGAAGTGTCTGTAATGTGATGAGGTGGAGGGAAGTGTCTGTAACGTGATGAGGTGGAGGGAAATGTCTGTAATGTGATGAGGTGGAGGGAAGTGTCTAATGTGATGAGGTGGAGGGAAGTGTCTGTAATGTGATGAGGTGGAGGGAAGTGTCTGTAATGTGATGAGGTGGAGGGAAGTGTCTGTAATGTGATGAGGTGGAGGGAAGTGTCTGTAACGTGATGAGGTGGAGGGAAGTGTCTGTAATGTGATGAGGTGGAGGGAAGTGTCTGCAATGTGATGAGGTGGAGGGAAGTGTCTGTAATGTGATGAGGTGGAGGGAAGTGTCTGTAATGTGATGAGGTGGAGGGAAGTGTCTGTAACGTGATGAGGTGGAGGGAAGTGTCTGTAATGTGATGAGGTGGAGGGAAGTGTCTGTAATGTGATGAGGTGGAGGGAAGTGTCTGCAATGTGATGAGGTGGAGGGAAGTGTCTGTAATGTGATGAGGTGGAGGGAAGTGTCTGTAATGTGATGAGGTGGAGGGAAGTGTCTGCAATGTGATGAGGTGGAGGGAAGCCAATCAGCTGTACTAATGGATTTCCGTGGTGATGTTTCCTATTCAGAATGTTTTCCATAATAAAGAAGACGAAGGTGGTCGAAGCCACTTGTTGAACTAATAGCATCTACACTCATTCATTTGGACGGTGAAGCTAAAACTTTGACTTTGGCTCTACACTCCAGCCTTTTAGATTTGATAAATGTTTTATAATGAGGATATTTTCATATATACACGTTCTACCGTTTACAAATGAAATGCACTGGCCACCCGAGTGGCGCAGCGGTCAAAGGCACTGCATCGCGGCGTCACTAAAGCCTGGAGTTTGATCCCAGGCTGTGTCACCACTGGCTGTGACCGGGTTCCCATAAGGAGGCGCACAATTGGCGCAACATCTTCTGGGTTAGGGGATTGTTATGCCGAGGGGATTTACTTGTAATAACACTTAAGATTACCAACAACAAATCAAAATATGTTTAAAATTTGAGATTCTTCAAAGTAGCCACCCTTTGAAATTGATGACAGCTTTGCATTCTCTCAACCATCTTCATGAGGTAGTCACCTGGAATGCTTTACCAACAGTATTGAAGGAGTACCCACATATGCTGAGCACTTATTGGCTCCTTTACTTTCACTCTGCGTTCCAACTCATCCCAAACTATCTCAATTGGGTTGAGGTCAGGTGATTGTGGAGGCCAGGTAATCTGATGCAGCACTCCATCACTCTCCTTCTTGGTCAAATAGCCCTTACACATCCTGGAGGTGTGTTGGGTCATTGTCCTATTGAAAAACAAATGATAGTCCCACTAAACCCAATCCAGATGGGATGGAGTATCACTGCAAAATCACAGACAGTGTCACCAGCAAAGCACCCCCACAGCATAACACCTCCTCCTCCATGCTTCACAGTAGGAACCACACATGCGGAGATCATCTGTTCACCTACTCTGCGTCTCACAAAGACATGGCGGTTGGAACCAAAAATCTCAAATTTGAACTCATCAGACCAAAGGACAGATTTCCACGAGTCTAATGTCCA
>NC_138300.1:120002500-120095000 GCF_965601325.2 Salmo salar
GGGGGTGAGATTCAGTGAACCCAGTTTTTTCTTCATCAGACACAATGGGGGCTTTTGGCAAGAAACAAGTGACATCACAAAGCATGCTTCGCAAATAGTACCCTATTCCCTATACAGTGCACTACTTTTGGCCCTATGGGGCCTGGTCAAAAGTAGTCCACTATATCGGGAATAGGGTGTCATTTGGGACACAGACAGTGTTTCTTTAGCATGAGAACAGAGGGCTCCGAGAGACACTCTCAGCTGCTCGGTGAACCACAGCAAATTTTAACAGGCCACAAATTCCAAGTCAAAACAAATTGTAAGTCAAAACAACACCAATAGTGAAGCTCTCCAGCATGAAAGCCCCTCTACTCTACCATCTCCTACTCACAGCTCCATGAAAGCCCCTCTACTCTACCATCTCCTACTCACAGCTCAATAAAAGCCCCTCTACTCTACCATCTCCTACTCACAGCTCCATGAAATCCCCTCTACTCTACCATCTCCTTCTCACAGCTCCACGAAAGCCCCTCTACTCTACCATCTCCTACTCACAGCTCCATGAAAGCCCCTCTACTCTACCATCTCCTACTCACAGCTCCATGAAAGCCCCTCTACTCTACCATCTCCTACTCACAGCTCCATGAAAGCCCCTCTACTATACCATTTCCTACTCACAGCTCCATAAAAGCCCCTCTACTCTACCATCTCCTACTCACAGCTCCATGAAAGCCCCTCTACTCTACCATCTCCTACTCACAGCTCCATGAAAGCCCCTCTACTCTACCATCTCCTACTCACAGCTCCATGAAAGCCCCTCTACTATACCATTTCCTACTCACAGCTCCATGAAAGCCCCTCTACTCTACCCCCTCCTACTCACAGCTCCATGAAAGCCCCTCTACTCTACCCCCTCCAACTTACAGCTCCATAAAAGCCCCTCTACTCTACCCCCTCCTACTCACAGCTCCATGAAAGCCCCTCTACTCTACCATCTCCTACTCACAGCTCCATGAAAGCCCCTCTACTCTACCCCCTCCTACTCACAGCTCCATGTAAGCCCCTCTACTCTACCATCTCCTACTCACAGCTCCATGAAAGCCCCTCTACTCTACCATCTCCTACTCACAGCTCCATGAAAGCCCCTCTACTCTACCCCCTCCAACTTACAGCTCCATAAAAGCCCCTCTACTCTACCCCCTCCTACTCACAGCTCCATGAAAGCCCCTCTACTCTACCATTTCCTACTCACAGCTCCATGAAAGCCCCTCTACTCTACCATCTCCTACTCACAGCTCCATGTAAGCCCCTCTACTCTACCATCTCCTACTCACAGCTCCATGTAAGCCCCTCTACTCTACCATCTCCTACTCACAGCTCCATGAAAGCCCCTCTACTCTACCCCCTCCTACTCACAGCTCCATGTAAGCCCCTCTACTCTACCATCTCCTACTCACAGCTCCATGAAAGCCCCTCTACTCTACCATCTCCTACTCACAGCTCAACCTTCCAATTACAAAAATAAAATAAAAACACATTCAATCCAAGGTAGGCTTCACTTACTTCACAAGAGGTCTCTCTACATTAAACTAATATCAGAAACCCATTTGACCTCTTTAACCTTTTCATTCTTTTCTAAGAACGGAAATAATAAGAGCAATAATAATAACAATCTCAGGCATTAGGAAATGACTTGGGCAGGAAGTGACTGTTGACTTTCTCTAAGCCCCAGTGGGCAATCTAGAAAAACGCTCACTACGATGTGTAACCTTGGATTCACAAAAGGCAGAAAATAGTTAGGAAAAGACTTAAGGCCTACTTAGTCTGACTCAGAGCACGTGTTACCTCCGAGCACGAGACCTCTGCCAGCCGTGTCAGCGAGAGACTAGTGGGGACACGCACACGCACACACACGCACGCACACGCACACACACACACACACACACACACACACACACACACACACACACACACACACACACACACACACACACACACACACACACGATGGGAAAGGGCACTCAGACCTTACTCACTAGCTACGGTCCACAGCCAGATCAACAGGCTGACAGCACAGAGATGATTGTGAATGTCTCTGTTCATGGTAGAACGTGTTACGCGGGTCAGGGATTCATGGAATCTAACAGTTATTTGACAGGACACAATAATCATCACCTCAGTCGTTTAGTCATGTTGCCAGGGAAACTGACAGGCAGAGAGACAAAGCAGTAACAACGCCACTCTCCAAAACATAATGAAGACCATAAGTACATCCTTCTTCCATAGAAACTAACCAAGAGCAAATGGTAACAGCACCTCTCTCCAAAACATAATGAAGAGCCATAGCCTACCGTATTCCACCAGGGAGAAGTAGCATACAGTACTAACACACCTCTATTCAACACAGTGGGCAAGCAAGCAGTACATGTAGCTACAGTAACAAGCATCCCTCTCCCAAACCATAATAAAATAACTTACATACCTCATTTCAAACAGCTCATTTCCCTTCCCAGCTATTTTTTGTTTTTAAGAACACATCAGCAGCCACAGAGTAAAAGGAAAATCCAACCCCAAGTTGTAAATATAAGCAACTCCTCTTCTCCTCCCATCATTCCACCTCCCCTAGACACGAGTCGAGGTGTGGCTCTGAATTTAATACATGTTTGGTTGTATAACTCTTCACATAGCGTTCAGAATCTCTCTCTCATATATCACGGTCATAGACACTACCGAGACGGTCATAGAAACTACCGAGACGGTCATAGACACTACCGAGACGGTCATAGACACTAAAGAGACGGTCATAGAAACTACCGAGACGGTCATAGAAACTACCGAGACGGTCATAGACACTACCGAGACGGTCATAGACACTACCGAGACGGTCATAGACACTACCGAGACGGTCATAGACACTACCGAGACGGTCATAGAAGACACTACCGAGACGGTCATAGAAACTACCGAGACGGTCATAGACACTAAAGAGACGGTCATAGAAACTACCGAGACGGTCATAGAAACTACCGAGACGGTCATAGAAACTACCGAGACGGTCATAGACACTACCGAGACGGTCATAGACACTACCGAGACGGTCATAGACACTACCGAGACGGTCATAGACACTACCGAGACGGTCATAGAAACTACCGAGACGGTCATAGACACTAAAGAGACGGTCATAGAAACTACCGAGACGGTCATAGAAACTACCGAGATGGTCATAGACACTACCGAGACGGTCATAGACACTACCGAGACGGTCATAGAAACTACCGAGACGGTCATAGAAACTACTGAGACGGTCATAGACACTACCGAGACGGTCATAGAAACTACCGAGACGGTCATAGAAGAAACTACCGAGACGGTCATAGAAACTACCGAGACGGTCATAGACACTACCGAGACGGTCATAGACACTACCGAGACGGTCATAGACACTACCGAGACGGTCATAGACACTACCGAGACGTCATAGACACTACCGAGACGTCATAGAAACTACCGAGACGGTCATAGACACTATCGAGACGGTCATATCGAGTTGGGTTCTTCCTTATGCTACTATCTTTCCCACGGTCACAGTCTTAAGTCGTAAAAACAGTCTTAACATATTGAGGGTTGACAATTCTCTCAATAGGTTATCACAAGATCTAAGGCATCTTTAATGGATCACAGAAACTATCAACTTCAAACAATCGAAACGTTGTCAAGAGACAATATCTGGTTCATTCATCGCCAAGTAAATTCAATGTTATCATCATCAACAATCGTTTTCACCAAACACACATAAAAACACGCCACAGCATGTGTCGCTTACCAGATTTGAGAAACTGTAAGGTGCAGTACTATTAGTAACGATCCCTGTGCCTTTCTGAAAGCTTCACACCTCAACGTGTGTGTGAGAGAGAGAGAGTCCTTCGTTGTAGCGAGGTAAAAGTGGGGATGCTGGCTGCTTACTGCTGCCTAGGTTGTGCTACCTAGTGCCCAGCCCTCATCAGCAGTGAGGAGCTATAGAGCATGCTCAGTAGGGCCAGCAGAATGAGGACCCAGGCTCCTGCAGCTAACTCTAGACATGCTGTGGCCTAGTTCTGATAAACCGATAAGGACACGGAAATGTGTGTGTGTGTGTGTGTGTGTGTGTGTGTGTGTGTGTGTGTGTGTGTGTGTGTGTGTGTGTGTTGTGTGTGTTGTGTGTTGTGTGTGTTGTGTGTTGTGTGTTGTGTTTGTGTCTGTGTCCTGACAACAATCCAATCTCAGCTCATCAGCAGCGGCCATAAACCAATGTCCTTCCCCAGGCAATGGCTATTATTGATCTCTCTGTCATCAGACACTCTAAACAGGGAAAGGGCCAGATCCACAGAGCCACTATCACTTTATCAGACCATCACTATCACAACCAGGGAAAAGGGCTCTCCATACCAGAGCTACAGATGGAGATAGATTGGGAAGACTTACTTTGCATGTAGTGAAAAGAGCACGCAGGGAGAGGGCGAGAGGGACAGCCAGAGTTACTACCGCTGCCAGAACCAAGGGAAGAGGGCTATATCAGAGCCACACAGACAGAGTTAACGTTAGACGATACGGTACAAAATGACTTAGAAAACTGTCAACATTCATAGTGACACATATATTCAGTTTATCCACAACTCCCAGTAGCTTGTACCACTGCTATAACCCACTGAGCCAGTAGCTTGTACCACTGCTATAACCCACTGAGCCAGTAGCTTGTACCACTGCTATAACCCACTGAGCCAGTAGCTTGTCCCACTGCTATAACCCACTGAGCCAGTAGCTGCTATAACCCACTGAGCCAGTAGCTTGTACCACTGCTATAACCCACTGAGCCAGTAGCTTGTACCACTGCTATAACCCACTGAGCCAGTAGCTTGTACCACTGCTATAACCCACTGAGCCAGTAGCTTGTACCACTGCTATAACCCACTGAGCCAGTAGCTTGTACCACTGCTATAACCCACTGAGCCAGTAGCTTGTACCACTGCTATAACCCACTGAGCCAGTAGCTTGTACCACTGCTATAACCCACTGAGCCAGTAGCTTGTACCACTGCTATAACCCACTGAGCCAGTAGCTTGTACCACTGCTATAACCCACTGAGCCAGTAGCTTGTACCACTGCTATAACCCACTGAGCCAGTAGCTTGTACCACTGCTATAACCCACTGAGCCAGTAGCTTGTACCACTGCTATAGCCCACTGAGCCAGTAGCTTGTACCACTGCTATAACCCACTGAGCCAGTAGCTTGTACCACTGCTATAACCCACTGAGCCAGTAGCTTGTACCACTGCTATAACCCACTGAGCCAGTAGCTTGTACCACTGCTATAACCCACTGGTTCCCAAGCTTGGGTACTTGGCCTTTCCACAAGGGGTACGTGAGAAGACTCATGAGACCGTAGGCTGACTGGTAAAATGCACATGATGGGGTACTTTCGGTTACTTGTCCAACGCTCTAACCACTAGGCTACCTGCCGCCCCATTTACCTATCAGACCAGAGCCAGAAATATAGAGATAAATGATGGAAGTCTTACTAGGCTGCTATACTTACTTATTTTTTTACTCTTATCATTATTCATCCTAATGCCTAATCACTTTTTATTTGTATTTTTATTTAACCTTTATTTAACTAGGCAAGTCAGTTAAGAACAAATTCTTATTTACAATAACGGCCTACCCCGGGCCAGACCCTAACCCGGACGGCGCTGGGCCAGTTGTGTGCCGCCCTATGGGACTCCGATTGTGATACAGCCTGGAATCGAACCAGGGTATGTAGTGGCGCCTGCTAGTACTGAGATGCACTGCCTTAGACCGCTGCGCCACTCGGGAGCCCACTTTACCCTGCCTTCGTTTACATATCTACCGCAAAAACATCGTACCTATAAACACATTGATCTGGTACTGGTACTCCCTGTATATAGCTCCACATTGATCTGGTACTCCCTGTATATAGCCTCCACATTGATCTGGTACTGGTACTCCCTGTATATAGCTCCACATTGATCTGGTTCTCCCTGTATATAGCTCCACATTGATCTGGTTCTCCCTGTATATAGCTCCATATTGATCTGGTACTCCCTGTATATAGCTCCACATTGATCTGGTACTGGTACTCCCTGTATATAGCTCCACATTGATCTGGTACTGGTACTGCCTGTATATAGCTCCACATTGATCTGGTACTGGTACTCCCTGTATATAGCTCCACATTGATCTGGTACGGGTACTCCCTGTATATAGCTCCACATTGATCTGGTACTCCCTGTATATCGCTCCACATTGATCTGGTACTGGTACTCCCTGTATATAGCTCCACATTGATCTGGTACTGGTACTCCCTGTATATAGCTCCACATTGATCTGGTACTCCCTGTATATAGCCTCCACATTGATCTGGTACTGGTACTCCCTGTATATAGCTCCATATTGATCTGGTTCTCCCTGTATATAGCTCCACATTGATCTGGTTCTCCCTGTATATAGCCTCCACATTGATCTGGTACTGGTACTCCCTGTATATAGCTCCACATTGATCTGGTTCTCCCTGTATATAGCTCCACATTGATCTGGTTCTCCCTGTATATAGCTCCATATTGATCTGGTACTCCCTGTATATAGCTCCACATTGATCTGGTACTGGTACTCCCTGTATATAGCTCCACATTGATCTGGTACTGGTACTGCCTGTATATAGCTCCACATTGATCTGGTACTGGTACTCCCTGTATATAGCTCCACATTGATCTGGTACGGGTACTCCCTGTATATAGCTCCACATTGATCTGGTACTCCCTGTATATCGCTCCACATTGATCTGGTACTGGTACTGCCTGTATATAGCTCCACATTGATCTGGTACTGGTACTCCCTGTATATAGCTCCACATTGATCTGGTACTGGTACTGCCTGTATATAGCTCCACATTGATCTGGTACTGGTACTCCCTGTATATAGCTCCACATTGATCTGGTACTGGTACTCCCTGTATATAGCTCCACATTGATCTGGTACTCCCTGTATATAGCCTCCACATTGATCTGGTACTGGTACTCCCTGTATATAGCTCCACATTGATCTGGTACTCCCTGTATATAGCTCCACATTGATCTGGTTCTCCCTGTATATAGCTCCACATTGATCTGGTTCTCCCTGTATATAGCTCCATATTGATCTGGTACTCCCTGTATATAGCTCCACATTGATCTGGTACTGGTACTCCCTGTATATAGCTCCACATTGATCTGGTACTGGTACTGCCTGTATATAGCTCCACATTGATCTGGTACTGGTACTCCCTGTATATAGCTCCACATTGATCTGGTACGGGTAATCCCTGTATATAGCTCCACATTGATCTGGTACTCCCTGTATATCGCTCCACATTGATCTGGTACTGGTACTCCCTGTATATAGCTCCACATTGATCTGGTACTGGTACTCCCTGTATATAGCTCCACATTGATCTGGTACTGGTACTCCCTGTATATAGCTCCACATTGATCTGGTACTCCCTGTATATAGCTACACATTGATCTGGTACTGGTACTCCCTGTATATAGCTCCACATTGATCTGGTACTGGTACTGCCTGTATATAGCTCTACATTGATCTGGTACTGGTACTCCCTGTATATAGCTCCACATTGATCTGGTACGGGTACTCCCTGTATATAGCTCCACATTGATCTGGTACTGGTACTCCCTGTATATCGCTCCACATTGATCTGGTACTGGTACTCCCTGTATATAGCTCCACATTGATCTGGTACTCCCTGTATATAGCCTCCACATTGATCTGGTACTGGTACTCCCTGTATATAGCTCCACATTGATCTGGTTCTCCCTGTATATAGCTCCACATTGATCTGGTTCTCCCTGTATATAGCTCCATATTGATCTGGTACTCCCTGTATATAGCTCCACATTGATCTGGTACTGGTACTCCCTGTATATAGCTCCACATTGATCTGGTACTGGTACTGCCTGTATATAGCTCCACATTGATCTGGTACTGGTACTCCCTGTATATAGCTCCACATTGATCTGGTACGGGTAATCCCTGTATATAGCTCCACATTGATCTGGTACTCCCTGTATATCGCTCCACATTGATCTGGTACTGGTACTCCCTGTATATAGCTCCACATTGATCTGGTACTGGTACCCCCTGTATATAGCTCCACATTGATCTGGTACTCCCTGTATATAGCTCCACATTGATCTGGTACTCCCTGTATATAGCTACACATTGATCTGGTACTGGTACTCCCTGTATATAGCTCCACATTGATCTGGTACTGGTACTCCCTGTATATAGCTCCACATTGATCTGGTACTGGTACTCCCTGTATATAGCTCCACATTGATCTGGTACTGGTACTCCCTGTATATAGCTCCACATTGATCTGGTACTGGTACTCCCTGTATATAGCTACACATTGATCTGGTACTGGTACTCCCTGTATATAGCTCCACATTCATCTGGTACTGGTACTCCCTGTATATAGCTCCACATTGATCTGGTTCTCCCTGTATATAGCTCCACATTGATCTGGTACTGGTACTCCCTGTATATAGCTCCACATTGATCTGGTACTGGTACTCCCTGTATATAGCTCCACATTGATCTGGTACTGGTACTCCCTGTATATAGCTCCACATTGATCTGGTACTGGTACTCCCTGTATATAGCTCCACATTGATCTGGTACTCCCTGTATATAGATCCACATTGATCTGGTACTGGTACTCCCTGTATATAGCTCCACATTGATCTGGTACTCGTACTCCCTGTATATAGCTCCACATTGATCTGGTACTGGTACTTCCTGTATATAGCTCCACATTGATCTGGTACTCCCTGTATATAGCTACACATTGATCTGGTACTGGTACTCCCTGTATATAGCTCCACATTGATCTGGTTCTCCCTGTATATAGCTCCACATTGATCTGGTACTGGTACTCCCTGTATATAGCTCCACATTGATCTGGTTCTCCCTGTATATAGCTCCACATTGATCTGGTACTGGTACTCCCTGTATATAGCTCCACATTGATCTGGTACTGGTACTCCCTGTATATAGCTACACATTGATCTGGTACTGGTACTCCCTGTATATAGCTCCACATTGATCTGGTACGGGTACTCCCTGTATATAGCTCCACATTGATCTGGTACTGGTACTCCCTGTATATAGCTCCACATTGATCTGGTACTCCCTGTATATAGCTCCACATTGATCTGGTACTGGTACTCCCTGTATATAGCTCCATATTGATCTGGTACTCCCTGTATATAGCTCCACATTGATCTGGTACTGGTACTCCCTGTATATAGCTCCACATTGATCTGGTACTGGTACTCCCTGTATATAGCTCCATATTGATCTGGTACTCCCTGTATATAGCTCCACATTGATCTGGTACTGGTACTCCCTGTATATAGCTCCACATTGATCTGGTACTGGTACTGCCTGTATATAGCTCCACATTGATCTGGTACTGGTACTCCCTGTATATAGCTCCACATTGATCTGGTACTCCCTGTATATAGCTCCACATTGATCTGGTACTGGTACTCCCTGTATATAGCTCCATATTGATCTGGTACTCCCTGTATATAGCTCCACATTGATCTGGTACTGGTACTCCCTGTATATAGCTCCACATTGATCTGGTACTGGTACTGCCTGTATATAGCTCCACATTGATCTGGTACTGGTACTCCCTGTATATAGCTCCACATTGATCTGGTACTGGTACTGCCTGTATATAGCTCCACATTGATCTGGTACTGGTACTCCCTGTATATAGCTCCACATTGATCTGGTACTGGTACTCCCTGTATATAGCTCCACATTGATCTGGTTCTCCCTGTATATAGCTCCACATTGATCTGGTACTGGTACTCCCTGTATATAGCTCCACATTGATCTGGTACTGGTACTCCCTGTATATATCTCCCTTCTTGTGCATTTTATTTAATTCCTCGTGTTACTGTTTCATTTGTAATTATTTTAATTTTAAAGTGCAGCATGTGGCCTCAATTAGCCCAGCTATCTGTATCCGAGTAGTGTCTCTCTCTCTTCCTGCTCCCATCTCAACAGCCGCTTCACAGCTGCAGCAATATAGCGCCAGCCTCTCCCTCACTCAGCAGCGCGTAAGTAAAAAAAAAAAAATGTATTTCCAACATCCAGATATCCAACAACAATGAATGATACTATTCGAATTGTATCCCATCCCTACTGCTCCCCAGGTCAGGCAGAGATGCAAGGACACCATTGATCTAACAGGACACCATTGATCTAACAGGACACCATGATATAACAGGACACCATGATATAACAGGACACCATGATATAACAGGACACCATTGATCTAACAGGACACCATTGATCTAACAGGACACCATTGATCTAACAGGACACCATGATATAACAGGACACCATTGATCTAACAGGACACCATTGATCTAACAGGACACCATTGATCTAACAGGACACCATTGATCTAACAGGACACCATTGATCTAACAGGACACCATTGATCTAACAGGACACCATTGATATAACAGGACACCATTGATCTAACAGGACACCATTGATCTAACAGGACACCATTGATATAACAGGACACCATTGATCTAACAGGACACCATTGATATAACAGGACACCATTGATCTAACAGGACACCATGATATAACAGTACACCATTGATCTAACAGGACACCATTGATCTAACAGGACACCATTGATCTAACAGGACACCATTGATCTAACAGGACACCATTGATCTAACAGGACACCATTGATCTAACAGGACACCATTGGATAACAGGACACCATTGGATAACAGGACACCATTGATCTAACAGGACACCATTGATCTAACAGGACACCATTGATCTAACAGGACACCATTGACCTAACAGGACACCATTGATCTAACAAGACACCATTGATCTAACAGGACACCATTGATCTAACAGGACACCATTGATCTAACAGGACACCATTGATCTAACAGTACACCATGATCTAACAGGACACCATTGATCTAACAGGACACCATTGGATAACAGGACACCATTGGATAACAGGACACCATTGATCTAACAGGACACCATTGATCTAACAGGACACCATTGATCTAACAAGACACCATTGATCTAACAGGACACCATTGATCTAACAGGACACCATTGATCTAACAGGACACCATTGATCTAACAGGACACCATTGGATAACAGGACACCATTGATCTAACAGGACACCATTGATCTAACAGGACACCATGATATAACAGGACACCATTGATATAACAGGACACCATGATATAACAGTACACCATTGCAGCTACATTGTAAGAGTAAATCTTATTCTGACATGGTTGTTAGAAGAAACACAGCAGAGCAGGGACTCTGAGCAGGCTGGGCTGCTCTACTTCCTCTGGCCCCCAGGGTAGGAAGGCATGCAGGCAGGCAGGCAGGCAGAGGTGGCCATAGGCCTGGAGAGAGACAGGGGAGCACTGTACTGCCTGCCTGCCTGCCACTGTCAGACTACTTGCTAGCACCATGCTCTCTAATCCAATGAGCCATTGCAACTACATTGTAAGTAGTTAGCCTTATTCAAACTTATTCAAAAGCAAAGCAGGAACATGGAGCAGGCTGGGGTTGGGCTGCAGCAGGGACATGGAGCAGGCTGGGGTTGGGCTGCAGCAGGGACATGGAGCAGGCTGGGGTTGGGCTGCAGCAGGGACATGGAGCAGGCTGGGGTTGGGCTGCAGCAGGGACATGGAGCAGGCTGGGGTTGGGCTGCAGCAGGGACATGGAGCAGGCTGGGGTTGGGCTGCAGCAGGAACATGGAGCAGGCTGGGGTTGGGCTGCAGCAGGGACATGGAGCAGGCTGGGGTTGGGCTGCAGCAGGAACATGGAGCAGGCTGGGGTTGGGCTGCAGCAGGGACATGGAGCAGGCTGGGGTTGGGCTGCAGCAGGGACATGGAGCAGGCTGGGGTTGGGCTGCAGCAGGGACATGGAGCAGGCTGGGGTTGGGCTGCAGCAGGGACATGGAGCAGGCTGGGGTTGGGCTGCAGCAGGAACATGGAGCAGGCTGGGGTTGGGCTGCAGCAGGGACATGGAGCAGGCTGGGGTTGGGCTGCAGCAGGAACATGGAGCAGGCTGGGGTTGGGCTGCAGCAGGGACATGGAGCAGGCTGGGGTTGGGCTGCAGCAGGGACTCAAGGCAGGCTGGGGTTGTGCTGCAGCAGGGACATGGAGCAGGCTGGGGTTGGGCTGCAGCAGGGACATGGAGCAGGCTGGGGTTGTGCTGCAGCAGGGACATGGAGCAGGCTGGGGTTGGGCTGCAGCAGGGACATGGAGCAGGCTGGGGTTGGGCTGCAGCAGGGACATGGAGCAGGCTGGGGTTGGGCTGCAGCAGGGACATGGAGCAGGCTGGGGTTGGGCTGCAGCAGGGACATGGAGCAGGCTGGGGTTGGGCTGCAGCAGGGACATGGAGCAGGCTGGGGTTGGGCTGCAGCAGGGACATGGAGCAGGCTGGGGTTGGGCTGCAGCAGGACGGGCTGTTTTACTTTCTCCAGACCTCCAGAAAAAGCATCCAGACAGGCAGAGCAGAGGTGGGCCAATGCAGGCCATGGGCCTGAACAGACACAGAGCACTGCCTTCCACGCTCATGGTCAGACAGAGGGCTGACTGATCGGAAGTAATGACATACAGGCCAGTAACTGGGTCGTCAGTGTGTAATGGGTGCGTGAGACAGACGGAGGGACAGCGAGAGAGGGAGAGAGTCTCCTTCGCATGCGTACTATGATCAATTACAGTGCACATCAATCAACGTTTCAGTAAAAGTCTCGGTTTTAGCCAGCCGGCTAATTTTCAACCGCAGTCCCTGGGCAGGTTATTAAAAACAATTACAATAACAATACTTACAATCAATGAGCAGTGAGCACACGCAGAGCAACATAGGACAAGCAAGACGTAGCATACAGACAGAGCAACATAGAACAAGCAAGACGTAGCATACAGACAGAGCAACATAGAACAAGCAAGACGTAGCATACAGACAGAGCAACATAGGACAAGCAAGACGTAGCATACAGACAGAGCAACATAGAACAAGCAAGACGTAGCATACAGACAGAGCAACATAGGACAAGCAAGACGTAGCATACAGACAGAGCAACATAGAACAAGCAAGACGTAGCATACAGACAGAGCAACATAGAACAAGCAAGACGTAGCATACAGACAGAGCAACATAGAACAAGCAAGACGTAGCATACAGACAGAGCAACATAGGACAAGCAAGACGTAGCATACAGACAGAGCAACATAGAACAAGCAAGACGTAGCATACAGACAGAGCAACATAGAACAAGCAAGACGTAGCATACAGATAGAGCAACATAGAACAAGCAAGACGTAGCATACAGACAGAGCAACATAGGACAAGCAAGACGTAGCATACAGACAGAGCAACATAGAACAAGCAAGACGTAGCATACAGACAGAGCAACATAGAACAAAAAGCAACAAGACAAAATCCATAAAAGCAACAAACAACAAACAATTAGGCTCATAATTTGTATAGTTTTACTGTTTACCATTTACCAGCCAGGCTCCGTCTGATGTGGATCCTCAGTCGTTATTCTAACTTATACAAAGCAGGCTCATAATTTGTATAGTTTTACTGTTTACCATTTACCAACCAGGCTCCGTCTGATGTGGATCCTCAGTCGATATTCTAACTTATACAAAGCAGGCTCATAATTTGTATAGTTTTACTGTTTACCATTTACCAACCAGGCTCCGTCTGATGTGGATCCTCAGTCGATATTCTAACTTATACAAAGCAGGCTCATAATTTGTATAGTTTTACTGTTTACCATTTACCAGCCAGGCTCCGTCTGATGTGGATCCTCAGTCGTTATTCTAACTTATACAAAGCAGGCTCATAATTTGTATAGTTTTACTGTTTACCATTTACCAACCAGGCTCCGTCTGATGTGGATTCTCAGTCGTTATTCTAACTTATACAAAGCAGGCTCATAATTTGTATAGTTTTACTGTTTACCATTTACCAGCCAGGCTCCGTCTGATGTGGATCCTCAGTCGTTATTCTAACTTATACAAAGCAGGCTCATAATTTGTATAGTTTTACTGTTTACCATTTACCAGCCAGGCTCCGTCTGATGTGGATCCTCAGTCGATATTCTAACTTATACAAAGCAGGCTCATAATTTGTATAGTTTTACTGTTTACCATTTACCAACCAGGCTCCTTCTGATGTGGATCCTCAGTCGATATTCTAACTTATACAAAGCAGGCTCATAATTTGTATAGTTTTACTGTTTACCATTTACCAACCAGGCTCCGTCTGATGTGGATCCTCAGTCGTTATTCTAACTTATACAAAGCAGGCTCATAATTTGTATAGTTTTACTGTTTACCATTTACCAACCAGGCTCCGTCTGATGTGGATCCTCAGTCGATATTCTAACTTACACAAAGCAGGCTCATAATTTGTATAGTTTTACTGTTTACCATTTACCAACCAGGCTCCGTCTGATGTGGATCCTCAGTCGTTATTCTAACTTATACAAAGCAGGCTCATAATTTGTATAGTTTTACTGTTTACCATTTACCAGCCAGGCTCCGTCTGATGTGGATCCTCAGTCGTTATTCTAACTTATACAAAGCAGGCTCATAATTTGTATAGTTTTACTGTTTACCATTTACCAGCCAGGCTCCTTCTGATGTGAATCCTCAGTCGTTATTCTAACTTATACAAAGCAGGCTCATAATTTGTATAGTTTTACTGTTTACCATTTACCAGCCAGGCTCCTTCTGATGTGAATCCTCAGTCGATATTCTAACTTATACAAAGTGCATCCTTCGGCATCAGCTAGAAATCCTTCATACCAGAACTCCCAAATTACATGATAATGACATAGCATAGACTGGAGAATTTAATGTACAAGGCTGCAGATATAACTACAGGATGCAGTGAAATTCTTGAGCTCCGAACTCCAACAATGCAGCACAAAGTTAAATACAACAAAAATATTTAAAAAATATAAATAAATAATATATACATAGTGTGATATGTTACAGATTTCAGTTTACAAAGTCTGCAACCCACAATGCATCCGGTCACAACAACCAAACACAACAACCCAAACTCCTATAGATTTATTTACCCAAGATACAGCAACAGAGGTAGCCAGTAGCAAAAGTTACAGATATGCTGAGTTGCTGAGGTCAGGTCCAAAACTGCTCAGACTATAACAAATCTGTTACACACAGTCCCAACACGTGTCCTATGTCCAGATTTGATCCTGCAATTCATATGTATTAAGAGGCCAATTAATGTATGTAGCCTAACTCGACAATAAGATGTGGATGGCTAGAGAGAGAGAACGAGAGGAGGAGAGAACTGAAAAGGAGTGCAGTTTGTTTTCTAGAGCAGAACCGACATCTCAGTCTGAAACGTAGACTCACTGACTAGATTGAGTTTGATGTGAACTCATTGTTCTTGTGGGTTTACTCCTGTCAAATCTCATATTTCAGTCTGAATGTCAGCCTATGTTCCAGGGCCCTGGCATCCTTGCCTGATTTTGTATTCATTATGTTTATTTAAACTTTTTTAAACAGAGAGACAACACTGAGCCCGGGGGCCTCATTTCCAGGCGAGCCCTGTGGACACAATACACATCGAGATACACTATATATACACAAAAGTATGTGGACACCCCTTTTAAATGAGTGGATTCAGCTATTTCAGCCACACCCGTTGCTGACAGCCATGCAATCTCCAGAGACAAACATTGGCAGTAGAATGGCCTTACTGAAGAGCTCAGTGACTTTCAACGTGGCATGGTCATAGGATGCACCTTTACAACAAGTCAACTCGTCACATTTTCGCCCTGCTAGAGCTGCCCCAGTCAACTGTAAGTGCTGTTATTGTGACATGAAAATGTCTAGGAGCAACAACGGCTCAGCCGCGAGGTGGTAGGCCACAAGCTCACAGAACGAGACCACCGAGCGCTGAAGCGCGTAAAAATAGTCTGTCCTCGGTTCCAACACTCACTACTGAGTTCCAAACTGCCTCTGGAAGTAACGTCAGCACAAGAACTGTTCGTCGGGACCTTTATGAAATGGGCTTCCATCAACCGCACATATGCCCAACATCCCCATGCGCAATGCCAAGAGCCGTCTGGAGTGGTGTAAAGCTCGCCGCCATTGGACTCTGGAGCAGTGGAAACACGTTCTCTGGAGTGATGAATCACCATCTGGCAGTCCGACGGACAAATCTAGGTTTGGCGGATTCCAAGAGAACTTTACCTGCCCCAATGTATATTGTGAAGTTTGGTGGAGGAGGAATAATGAACAGAAATGCATTAACAGAATGATCAATGGAAACAGGATGCACCTGGGCTCAATTTCGAGTCTCATAGCAACGGGTCGGAATACTTATGTAAATAAGGTATTTCTGTTTTGCTAAAATTTCTAAAAACCTGTTTTCGCTTTGTCATTATGGGGTATTGTGTGTAGATTGATGAGGAAAAAATGTAATTAAATCCATGTAACTGTTTTAGGATAGGGGGCAGCATTCGGAATTTTGGATGAAAAGTGTGCCCAAAGTAAGCTGCCTGCTACTCAGGCCCAGAAGCTAGGATATGCATATAATTGGTAGATTTGGATAGAAAACACTCTAAAGTTTCCAAAACTGTTAAAATAATGTCTGTGAGTATAACAGAATTGATATGGCAGGCGAAAACCTGAGGAAAATCCATCAAGGAAGTACCATTATTTTGAAATGGGTGTTTTTCCATTGAAAGCCTATCCACCATATAAATGGTTATGACCCAGATTACGTTTCCTATGGCTTCCACTAGTTGTGAACAGTCTTTAGACATTGTTTCAGGCTTTTATTCTGAAAAATTAGGGAGAATGACAACATTGACTGTGTGGACCCTGGGATGTCCCCAGAGCTGGTTACTGCGTGCGACCGAGAGCACGCCTTTCTTGTTTTTCTTTTATATTGACGACGCTTTTGTCCGGATTAAATATTATCGATCATTTAGGCTAAAAACAACCTGAGGATTGATTAAAAATCATCGTTTGACACGTTTCCACGAACTTTACGGATACTATTTGGAATTATCGTCTGCCCGTTGTGACCGCATTTGAGCCATTGGATTACTGAACAAAACGCACCAACAAAATTGAGCTTTTTGGATATAAAGAGGGACTTTATCAAACAAAACAAACATTTATTGTGTAACCGGGAGTCTTGTGAATGTAACCATACGAAGAGCATCAAAGGAAAGTGATTAATTTTATTGCTATTTCTGACTTTCGTGACTAATCTACTTGGCTGCAAACTGTTTGTAATGTTTTGTGTGCTGAGCGCTGTCCTCAGATAATCGTATGGTTTGCTTTCGCCGTAAAGCCTTTTTGAAATTTGACACGGCGGCTGGATTAACAACAAGTTAAGCTTTATTTTGATGTATTGCATTTGTGATTTCATGAAAGTTAAATATTTATAGTAATTTCATTTGAATTTGGCGCTCTGCAATTTCACCGGAAGTTGTCGAGGTGGGACGCTGCAGGCTCCGCAACTGAGATAGGCATCAATGTCAAGGCTGTGGGTAACTGGTGAAAGGAGTCAGGCGCAGGAGAGCTGAGATGCGTGGACAAGGTATTTAATTCAAGAAAACACCAGTATAAACACAATACTATGGTGCTGGAAAAATACCGGTACCACAAAATAAACGGGCGTAAATACAAAACCCGGTAACAATATACCAGCCGTCAGATACAGCCTTACAATAAAACAAACACGCACACAAACATGGGGGAAACCAGAGGGTTAAATAATGAACATGTAATGGGGGAATTGAAACCAGGTGTGTAAAAAACAAAGAGAAAACAAATGTAAAATGAAAAGTGGATCGGAAATGGCTAGAAGGCCGGTGACATCGACCGCCGAACGCCGCTCGAACAAGGAGAGGGACCAACTCGTGACAGTACAGCTCCAGCAGTGCGCCGACACCGCCTCGGGAACGACCCGGAGGGTGAGGCGCAGTAGGTGGATGAATGGAACAACAATGGGCCTCAGGATCTTGTCACGTTATCACTGTACATTCAAATTGCCATTGATAAAATGCAATTGTGTTAACGTCCGTAGCTTATTCCTGCCCATACCATAACCCCACCGCCACCATGGGCACTCTGTTCACAACGTTGACATCAACAAACCGGACGTACTGACAAATTCTCTAAAACGATGTTGGAGGTGGCTTATGGTAGAGAAATTAACATGCAATGATCTGGCAACAACTCTGGTGGACATTCCTGCAGTCAGCAAGCCAAATGCATGCTCCCTCAAAACGTGGCACATAGCCTACATATCAATGCATACACACAAACTATCTAGGTCCAATAGGGGAGAGGCGTTGTGCCGTGAGGTGTTGCTTTATCTGGTTTTTGAAACCAGGTTTGCTTTTCATTTGAACAATATGAGATGGAAGGGAGTTCCATGCAGTAATGGCTCTATATAATACTGTACGCTTTCTTGAATTTGTTCTGGATTTGGGGACTATGAAAAGACCCCTGGTGGCATGTGTGATGGGATAAGTGCGTGTGTGTCAGAGCTGTGTGTAAATTGACTATGCAAACAATTTGGATTTTTCAACACATGTTTCTTATAAAAAGAAGAAGTGATGCAGTCAGTCTCTTCTCAACTCTTAGCCAAGAGAGACTGGCATGCATAGTACTTATATTATCCCTCTGAGACGTGCCACTCTGTTCTGGGCCAGCTGCAGCTTAACTTAGCAGCACTTGACCACATGGCTGGACAATAATGAAGATAAGGCAAAAGTAGAACCCTCCGTGTGGTGTCAAAAAGCAGAACATTTCTTTATTAGGGAGAGACCTCTCCACATCTTTACAATCATTCAATCTATTATGTTGTGACCATGACAATTTACAATTTTAAAACATGAAATAGTTTTTTATTTATTTAACTAGGCAAATCAGTTAGGAACAAATTCTTATTTACAATGACGGCCTAGGACCAGTGGGTTAACTGCCCTCAGGGGCAGAACAACAGATTTTTACATTGTCAGCTCAGGGATTCGATCTAGCAACCTTTCGGTTACTGGCCCAACGCTCTAACCACTAGGTTACCTGTCACTCCAATCTAAGGTAACACCAAGTAATTTAGTGTCCTCAACTTCTTCAACAGCCACACCATTCATTACCAAAGTCGGCTGAGATCTAGAGATAAGGGAATGATTTGTACCAAATACAATGCTCTTAGTTGTGTTGTGGGACAAAACCGAACATTTCAGAGTGGCCTTTTATTGTGGCTTGTTATTGTCCCCAGCACAAGGTGCACCTGTGTAATCATCATGCGGTTTAATCATCTTCTTGATATGCCACACCTGTCAGGTGGATGGATTATCTTGGCAAAGGACAAATTCTCATTAACAGGGATGTAAACTAATTTGTGCCCAAAATTTGAGAGAAATCAGCTTTTTGTGCATATGGAATATTTCTGGGATCTTTTTATTTCAGCTCATGAAATATGGGACCAACATTTACATGTTGTATTGTATAATAGAAAGCTGCAGTGGAATGGGACCAAGCAAATTTTTTTGCAAGGCACTTAACAGCTCTTTTAAGGGATGCCTCAAATTGATACAATGACGGTCGTCTATTTTTTCCCTTTTCCCTTTTTTGATTCTGTATCCTAGAAAGCAAAAAACAACCTCTTGAAACTACAGTAGAGCACTTCATCCTGATAAGCTGACAGCCTCTTGAAACTACAGTACAGCACTCCATCCTGATGATAAGCCCCCTCCTTCAGCAGTATGGCAAGATTAATAGCACACACACACACACACACACACACACACACACACAGCAATATGACAGAATAAATGCCAGACAAAGTATAGAGGCCATAGAGCGATATCAGTTAAAGAGTAGGTCATACCTACTAAGACAGACGGGGATGGGGGGGGACACAGCTGATAAATAGGACAGTCAGTCACACACAGCACCAGTAATGAATAGAGAGGACGCTCTCCATCCAAACCTACAATTACTGTCAATCAAAACTAAAAATGTCTAATCCATTGCATCAATCGCTTATGCCATTTATATCAACTTACCTAAAGGGTCAGACCAGGGCAGCAGGATATATGAGAGAGAGCGAGAGAGACAGAGAGAGAGAGAGAGAGAGAGAGAGAGAGAGAGAGAGAGAGAGAGAGAGAGAGAGAGAGAGAGAGAGAGAGAGACAGGTTAATGGCAGGGCAACAATTGACCTCACAGTTTACACAGATGCCTCAGTCATATATCCCCCAGTCTATTCCTCCTCACAACTTTCAGTTGGGGAAATAGGCCACTTCTGATTGGCATGAGGATAGCAAAACCTTGTGCCAGGAACTGAAAGAGTGTAGCGAGTAATCCAACACTGCCCCCACCTGGTACAAACACAGGTACATCATATGTGGGATTTCAGACATGCACTGCAGCAAACATCGGTAGTAATTGATTCATGCAGATAGATGTTGCTTTGCTGCCCTCTACTGGGTACAGCTCGTTATTACATTCAGAGTGAGTACTGCAGAGTATAGACCTCAATGTACAATATCACTCATATCTGGAGGGTTGTTCCACCTCAAAAAGCACAAGAAAGAGGATTTCGACACTCACCATCTCACATTGTTCTGAAATCGTTTATGTTGTTACAAATGGATAAGATTAGCATTCCTGCAACATTATTTTGTTGAAATATAATTTAATCTCTTGAGAAATTAACCTAATTGATTGCCCAAAAATTGGCAATTTTAATTTATAGAATTCATATAATATTGAATTAATATAGTACCTAACATCCGATATGGCCCAAACTTTTTCTAACAATGATTTAGACGAGGAATCCAAAGAAATGATCAAAAGCCACACACGGAACCCACCACACGCCACACCAATCCCACCCCAACAACGAGTATATAGTATGACGAGTAGTATACTACGAGTAGTATGAAGCTGCGGCTTAGAGTATTGTTTCTTCATCCTATGTAATGTATTCCCAGTGAATTTTATGTTTTTTTCCCCGTTCAGAAAATTCTGATTGAAGTTGTTGGGTTTATGTCCCATCCTACATCCTGATGTTACAGGGTTCTGACCAATACGATTGTGCTGTTCCTGCCCCCCCCCCCCCCATTGTTAAAGGGATAGTTCACCCAAATGACAGAATTACATTTTGGTTTTCTTACCCTGTAAGCAGTCTATGGACCAGAGGGGTATCCTACGAAGCAGGTTTGAGGAGTTATTAGCAAGGTAACTTTAGTCAACTCGTGCCAGTTTAAAATCGGGACAACCGGTCATACGAAAGTGGCTCACCTTTTAGCTAGGTCAATTTCCATGACAACACATGTTTTAGAACTAACCTGCTTAGTTAGTTCTAAAACTGAGTCACGAGTTTAGGACCAATTAAATCAGATTCCCTCCCTGTTGCAAAGATCGTGTCATCATCCCCCTTCATTTGGGGAAGACAACTAAATAAATATTTTATTTATCAAAAATGTTTTTGTGTTCAAAATAGTAATGTTAAAATATATCACATTACACATTTAGTAAGGACAGAATGCATTTTAAACTTCACGCACATAACACTTCTGTATAACTTAATGCAATTATTTGAATCGATAGTGTGGATTAAGGTGCTTGTGCATTTTATAAGCACAACATAACACACCAAAGTCGGCATTAACAATAAGTAATAAAATTAAGATTCTTCTTTCATTTTGATTTCCGCACAAATTAAAATGTGTCACTGACTTTCCCGTGGATTGATGTTTCAGCATTGTCTCAATGAAGTGGTCTGACTCTTCATATAGAACTGTTTGGAGGAAAAAGGGGGAGGCTTGCAAGCCGAAGAACACCATCCCAACCGTGAAGCACAGGGGTGGCAGCATCATGTTGTGGGGGTGCTTTGCTGCAGGAGGGACTGGTGCACTTCACAAAATAGATGGCATCATGAAATGATGTGGATATATTGAAGCAACATCTCAAGACATCAGTCAGGAAGTTAAAGCTTGGTCGCAAATGGGTCTTCCAAATGGACAGTGACCCCAAGCATATTTCCAAAGTTGTGGCAAAATGGCAACAAAGTCAAGGTATTGGAGTGGTCATCACAAAGCCCTGACCTCAATCCTATAGAACATTTGTGGGCAGAACTGAAAAAGCGTGTGCGAGCAAGGAGGCCTACAAACCTGACTCAGTTACACCAGCTCTGTCAGGAGGAATGGGCCAAAATTCACCCAACTTATTGTGGGAAGCTTGTGGAAGGCTACCTGAAACGTTTGACCCAAGTTAAACAATTTAAAGGCAATGCTACCAAATACTAATTGAGTGTATGTAAACTTCTGACCCACTGGGAATGTTATGAAAGAAATAAAAGCTGAAATAAATAATTCTCTCCGCTATTATTCTGACATTTCACATTCTTAAAATAAAGTGAAATGTCAGATAACTGGAATAAGACAGGGAATTTTTACTAGGATGAAATATCAGGAATTGTGAAAAACTGAGTTTAAATGTATTTGGCTAAGGTGCATGTAAACGTCCGACTTCAACAGTATATACTCGTTGTTGGGGTGGGTTTAGCGTGGGGTGTGGGGGTCCGAGAATGGCTTTTGACCACTTCTTTGGATTCTCATGTCTAGCTCATATTTAGAAAAAAAACTTTGGTCAGGTTCTCACATTCAACTGAGCTTACAATTGCAGAATTGACAACAGACTGCAAAATGTACAATACACGAAAAAAACACTTCAAACTCTAATTCAAGGAAGGAGCTTGGAATCCCCATTAGCTGATGCCTTAGCGACGAGTGTTCTTGGAATTCAAGTGTAAACAACAAACCAGATCCCAGTAGTCAGTGTCACTGTATGGAATGATGATCCTTAATAAACATCTGCCATCTGAGAAAAGTAATAAACCCCAGACATCTGAGGACAGCAGCTGGAACGCCGTGAAAACAGTCCTGCTTTTGGGACAGTAGCCAGGCACACACACACACACACACACACACACACACACACACCACACACACACACACACACACACACACACACTGTTTCACACACCCACACTCTTCAAATGAGATCACTGTCTCCTCTGCTCTGCTTTCAGCTCAGTGCTCATGCATTATGAGGAGAGAGAGAGAGAGATGTGATGCTCACTAATTACTGACAGAGCTCAGTGGAGAGGACACAACACTGTACAGCCGAGAAAGAGAGATACAAGACAGAGAGGGAGAGAGAGATACAACACAGAGAGAGAGATACAAGACAGAGAGAGAGAGCGAGAGAGAGAGATACAAGACAGAGAGAGAGAGAGAGAGAGATACAAGACAGCGAGAGAGAGAGATACAAGACAGAGAGAGAGAGAGATACAAGACAGAGAGGGAGAGAGAGATACAAGACAGAGAGAGAGAGAGAGAGAGAGAGAGAGAGAGAGAGAGAGAGAGAGAGAGAGAGAGAGAGAGAGAGAGAGAGAGAGAGAGAGAGAGGGAGAGAGAGAGAGAGAAAGAGAGAGAGAGAGATACAAGACAGAGAGAGATACAAGACAGAGAGAGAGAGAGATACAAGACAGAGAGGGAGAGAGAGATACAAGACAGAGAGAGAGAGAGAGAGAGAGAGAGAGAGAGAGAGAGAGAGAGAGAGAGAGAGAGAGAGAGAGAGAGAGAGAGAGATACAAGACAGAGAGAGATACAAGACAGAGAGAGAGAGAGATACAAGACAGAGAGAGAGAGAGAGAGATACAAGACAGAGAGAGAGAGAGAGAGAGAGAGATACAAGACAGAGAGAGAGAGAGATACAAGACAGAGAGAGAGAGAGGGATACAAGACAGAGAGAGAGAGAGAGAGACAAGACAGAGAGAGATACAAGAGAGAGAGAGAGAGAGAGGGATACAAGACAGAGAGAGAGAGAGGGATACAAGACAGAGAGAGAGAGAGAGAGACAAGACAGAGAGAGAGAGAGAGAGACAAGACAGAGAGAGAGAGAGAGAGAGAGAGAGAGAGAGATACAAGAGAGAGATATATATACAAGAAGAAAAAAAATCCCAAAGACAGTATGTCTAAACTCTAGTGTCCAAACACCCAGCGCACCCTAGACCTTCTGTCTGAGGACCAACTAGGTTCACCCAGCGCACCCTAGACCTTCTGTCTGAGGACCAACTAGGTTCACCCAGCGCACCCTAGACCTTCTGTCTGAGGACCAACTAGGTTCACCCAGCGCACCCTAGACCTTCTGTCTGAGGACCAACTAGGTTCACCCAGTGCACCCTAGACCTAGACAGAGAGAGAGAGAGAGATACAACACAGAGAGAGAGAGATACAAGACAGAGAGAGAGAGCGAGAGAGAGAGATACAAGACAGAGAGAGAGAGCGAGAGAGAGAGATACAAGACAGAGAGAGAGAGAGAGAGATACAAGACAGCGAGAGAGAGAGATACAAGACAGAGAGAGAGAGAGAGATACAAGACAGAGAGGGAGAGAGAGATACAAGACAGAGAGAGAGAGAGAGAGAGAGAGAGAGAGAGAGGGAGAGAGAGAGAGAGAAAGAGAGAGAGAGAGATACAAGACAGAGAGAGATACAAGACAGAGAGAGAGAGAGAGATACAAGACAGAGAGAGAGAGAGAGAGAGAGAGAGAGAGAGAGATACAAGACAGAGAGAGAGAGGGATACAAGACACAGAGAGAGAGAGAGAGACAAGACAGAGAGAGAGAGAGAGATACAAGAGAGAGATATATATACAAGAAGAAAAAAAATCCCAAAGACAGTATGTCTAAACTCTAGTGTCCAAACACCCAGCGCACCCTAGACCTTCTGTCTGAGGACCAACTAGGTTCACCCAGCGCACCCTAGACCTTCTGTCTGAGGACCAACTAGGTTCACCCAGCGCACCCTAGACCTTCTGTCTGAGGACCAACTAGGTTCACCCAGCGCACCCTAGACCTTCTGTCTGAGGACCAACTAGGTTCACCCAGCGCACCCTAGACCTTCTGTCTGAGGACCAACTAGGTTCACCCAGCGCACCCTAGACCTTCAGTCTGAGGACCAACTAGGTTCACCCAGCGCACCCTAGACCTTCTGTCTGAGGACCAACTAGGTTCACCCAGCGCACCCTAGACCTTCAGTCTGAGGACCAACTAGGTTCACCCAGCGCACCCTAGACCTTCTGTCTGAGGACCAACTAGGTTCACCCAGCGCACCCTAGACCTTCTGTCTGAGGACCAACTAGGTTCACCCAGCGCACCCTAGACCTTCTGTCTGAGGACCAACTAGGTTCACCCAGCGCACCCTAGACCTTCAGTCTGAGGACCAACTAGGTTCACCCAGCGCACCCTAGACCTTCTGTCTGAGGACCAACTAGGTTCACCCAGCCACATGATAATACACACAGGCACAAACCACCTGAGAGCACAGCAGGAAAGGGTGACCACAGCACTCAAGGGAGTGATTTAAAAAGCTTATTCTACTTTCCCAAATGCACAAGTGGTTATCTCCACCCTGCTACCACGAAAATACTTCCACCCTGCTACCATACAGCGGGTAAACGCAAGTATTTCCTGTGACTGTGCCTCAAAACCAAATGTTTTCCTGGCCCACCACTCCACCCTGGACTTGAACAGCCTCTATGACCAGGTCCACCTATACAAGGCAGCAGTGCCCACCACCTTCGCCCGGACTCTAAAGGACATCGCCCTCAAACACAGCCCCAACACTTCACACAGGAGCAACAATCAATAGACACCCCGCCTCAACATGGAAGTCACCACTGTGGGGATGGTATTCTCGGGGTGATGAGAGATGTTGGGTTTGAGCCAGACATAGCGTTTTCCTTGATGGCCAAAAAGCTCAATTTTAGTCTCATCTGACCAGAGTACCTTCTTCCATATGTTTGGGGAGTCTCCCACATGCGTTTTGGGGAAGAGCAAATGTGTTTGTTTATTTTTTAAATTAACCAATGGCTTTTTTTTCTGGCCACTCTTCTGTAAAGCCCAGCTCTGTGGAGTGTACAGCTTAAAGTGGTCCTATGGACAGATAGTCCAATCTCTGTTGTGGAGCTTTGCAGCTCCTTCAGGGTTGTCTTTGGTCTCTTTGTTGCCTCTCTGATTAATGCCCTCCTTGTCTGGTCTGTGAGTTTTGGTGTGCGGCCCTCTCTTGGCAGGTTTGTTGTGGTGCCATATTCTTTCCCTTTTTTAATAATGGATTTAATGGTACTCTGTGGGATGTTCAAAGTTTCAGATATTTTTTTATAACCCAACCCTGATCTGTACTTCTCCACAACTTTGTCCCTGACCTGGTTGGAGAGCTCCTTGGTCTTCATGGTGGTGCCCCTTTGCTTGGTGGTGTTGCAGACTCTGGGGCCTTTCAGAACAGGTGTATGTACTGAGATCATTTGACAAATCATTTGACACTTAAATAAAGTCCACCTGTGTGCAATCTAACTAATTATGTGACTTCTTAAGGTTATTGGTTGCACCAGATCTTATTTAGGGGCTTCATAGCAAAGGGGGTGAATACATATGCACGCACCACTTTTCCTTTTTTTTTAAACAACACATTTTTTTCATTTCGCTTCACCAATTTTGACTTTTTTGTGTATGTCCATTACATCAAATCCAAATAAAAGAACAGGTTGTAATGCAACAAAATAGGACAAACGCCAAGGGGGATGAATACTTTTGCAAGTCACTGTACGTTTCATGATTAACGACTCATGGTGTAATTGTAACAACATACAAGAACTCAAGTCCTTTTGTTCACCTGACCTACAATTCCTCACAATTATATGCCGACCTCATTATCTCCCAAGAGAACTCTCCTTGGTTATTGTCACAGCCGTGTATATCCCCTCGCAAGCGGATACCAAGACGGCCATCATGGAACTTCGCTGGACTTTATGCAAACTGGAAACCATATATCCTGAAGATGCATTTATTGTAGTACACGAGCGAGAAACACACTCGACCACTGCTACTCTAACTTCCGCGATGCATACAAGACCCTCCCCCGCCCTCCTTTTTGCGAATCTGACCACAGAAAACAGGAAGCACCCGTGCTTAAGTCTATCCAACGCTGGTCTGACCAACTGGATTCCACGCTTCAAGATTGCTTCGATCACATGGACTGGGATATGTTCCGGGTAGCCTCAGACAATACGCTGACTCTGTGAGCGAGTTTACAAGGAAGTGTGCAGGATATGTTGTACCCACTGTGACTATTAAAACCTTCCCTAACCAGAAACCGTGGATTGATGGCAGTATTAGTGCAAAACTAAATGCATGTACCACTGCATTTAATCATGGAAAGGCGACTGGAAAAATGGCCGAATACAGTGTAGTTAATCCCTCCGTAAGGCAATCAAACAAGCAAAGCGTCAGTATAGAGACAAAAGTGGAGTCGCAATTCAACGGCTCAAACACAAGACGTATGTGGCAGGGTCTACAGACAATCACGGATTACAAAAAGAAAACCAGCCCCGTCGAGGACATCGACGTCTTGCTCCCAGACAAATTAACAACTTCTTACGCGCTATAAAGACAATACAATGCCACCAACACGGCCCGCTACCAAAGACTGTGGCCTCTCCTCCGTGGCCGACGTGAGTAAAACATTTAAAACGTGTAACGGCTGTCTTCAGGAAAGGACCAAAATGCAGCAGAGTTAGTATTCATCCTTCAATTTAATTGGAAAGAACACTATACAAAAACAAGGAAACTGACAGCCAACAGTCCTGTCAGGTGCAACCACACTAAACAAGAAACAATTACCCACAAAACCCAAAGGAAAAACATGTTCCTTATGTGTGACTCCCAATCAGCAGCAACGAGCTTCAGCTGTGCCTGATTGGGAGCCACACACATGGCCCAAAACAAAGAAATACCAAAACATAGAAAAAGGAACATAGAACGCCCACCCAATGTAACACCCTGGCCTAACCAAAATAAAGAACAAAAAACCCCTCTCTATGGCCAGGGCGTTACAAAACGTGATTAACGCTCTCGCATTACTCATCTCATATGTATATACTGTATCCTTCACTATCTATTCTTTACTATCTATTGCATCTTAGCCGCTCTGTCACTGCTCATCCATATATTTTATACTTATATATTCTCATCCCATTCCTTTACTAGATTGTGTGTATTAGGTTTAATTGTGGAATGTGTTAGATATTAGGTTTAGTTGTGGAATTTGATAGATATTAGGTTTATATTAGATATTAGATATTAGATAATTGTTAGATATTACAGTGCCTTGCGAAAGTATTCGGCCCCCTTGAACTTTTCGACCTTTTGCCACATTTCAGGCTTCAAACATAAAGATATAAAACTGTAATTTTTTGTGAAGAATCAACAACAAGTGGGACACAATTATGAAGTGGAACGAAATTTATTTTTTAACAAATAAAAAACTGAAAAATTGTCCGTGCAAAATTATTCAGCCCTTTTACTTTCAGTGCAGCAAACTCTCTCCAGAAGTTCAGTGAGGATCTCTGAATGATCCAATGTTGACCTAAATGACTAATGATGATAAATAGAATCCACCTGTGTGTAATCAAGTCTCCGTATAAATGCACCTGCTCTGTGATAGTCTCAGAGGTCCGTTTAAAGCGCAGAGAGCATCATGAAGAACAAGGAACACACCAGGCAGGTCCGAGATACTGTTGTGGAGAAGTTTAAAGCCGGATTTGGATACAAAAAGATTTCCCAAGCTTTAAACATCCCAAGGAGCACTGTGGAAGCAATAATATTGAACTGGAAGGAGTATCAGACCACTGCAAATCTACGAAGACCCGGCCGTCCCTCTAAACTTTCAGCTCATACAAGGAGAAGACTGATCAGAGATGCAGCCAAGAGGCCCATGATCACTCTGGATGAACTGCAGAGATCTACAGCTGAGGTGGGAGACTCTGTCCATAGGACAACAATCAGTCGTATACTGCACAAATCTGGCCTTTATGGAAGAGTGGCAAGAAGAAAGCCATTTCTTAAAGATATCCATAAAAAGTGTCGTTTAAAGTTTGCCACTGGCCACCTGGGAGACAAACCAAACATGTGGAAGAAGGTGCTCTGGTCAGATGAAACCAAAATCAAACTTTTTGGCAACAATGCAAAACGTTATGTTTGGCGTAAAAGCAACACAGCTCATCACCCTGAACACACCATCCCCACTGTCAAACATGGTGGTGGCAGCATCATGGTTTGGGCCTGCTTTTCTTCAGCAGGGGCAGGGAAGATGGTTAAAATTGATGGGAAGATGGATGGAGCCAAATACAGGACCATTCTGGAAGAAAACCTGATGGAGTCTGCAAAAGACCTGAGACTGGGACGGAGATTTGTCTTCCAACAAGACAATGATCCAAAACATAAAGCAAAATCTACAATGGAATGGTTCACAAATAAACATATCCAGGTGTTAGAATGGCCAAGTCAAAGTCCAGACCTGAATCCAATCGAGAATCTGTGGAAAGAACTGAAAACTGCTGTTCACAAACGCTCTCCATCCAACCTCACTGAGCTCGAGCTGTTTTGCAAGGAGGAATGGGCAAAAATTTCAGTCTCTCGATGTGCAAAACTGATAGAGACATACCCCAAGCGACTTACAGCTGTAATCGCAGCAAAAGGTGGCGCTATAAAGTATTAACTTAAGGGGGCTGAATCATTTTGCACGCCCAATTTTTCATTTTTTTATTTGTTAAAAAAGTTTGAAATATCCAATAAATTTCGTTCCACTTCATGATTGTGTCCCACTTGTTGTTGATTCTTCACAAAAAAATAGTTTTATATCTTTATGTTTGAAGCCTGAAATGTGGCAAAAGGTCGAAAAGTTCAAGGGGGCCGAATACTTTCGCAAGGCACTGTACCTATTAGATACTGCTGCACTGTCGGATCTAGAAGCATTTCACTACACTCACAATAACATCTGATAACCATGTGTATGTGACCAATAACATTTGATTTGGATTTAGAAAAAGGAAGACACAGTTTTTCCTCTACTGTGAGAAATACTCCCAAATAAGATAATATTTTTTCAAGAAAATATCTCAATCAATTGCCAACTTCTGTGCGTTTACTAATAACATACATCTGGGAATTATCCTGGGTCAGGGAGAAACCGTAGATATTACTGCCAGATATGTATATGATTGCCATAGCCACACTGTGCAGTATTGATGGTGGGGATCTATACAGTTACATATCGGGATATTATTTTTGACGATATATCGTATGTTATCATTTTGACAATATTATTTTTGCACTAGTTGGCTGTACCTGCACCAAAACTCCAGTATTTTTCCTTCATAGCTTGTTCTCCATCTTCTTTTTAAATAGGGAGCCATTTTGTTTTCAGCACATTTATTTCCATGACTGATCAAAACTCGTTGTTTTCTCATGGCTCTGTCTTGTCCCTCTGCAGCAGACATATGGTGAGCAATGTGTTTGGAACATCGAACCGCAATAAATATAGAATCGTGAAAATCGCAATACAAATCGCAATACATAAGTATTGTGATAACATCGTGAAGCCTCTGGCAATTCCCAGCCCTACTGTGCAGTCAGAGTTGTAGGCCCACCAGACAGTATTTGCACTGTTGTCTTGCGTAATAGGCTAGGCCTTCCCCTACCTACACAGTAACAGAGCAAACAGTCAAACAAGAGTGGCTCTCTAAATCGGAGCCAAATCAATTGGAGAATGAATTAAGCACTTCCCTCTAAGGATGGTGGTGGCACGCACGGCAGGCCCAATCACGGACTGCACTCCACATTAGTTTTACACGGCGTACCAAACATCTTTTGATACTAGATCATGAACAACGGGTCGGCACAGGAAATGTTGTTACTTTCGATACTTCTGTCAACTGTGTCTCACGTCATATACGGATTGAGAGGATCGAGTCGGTCTAGTAATTTATCTGAATCTTTTCAACGGGGCCGTAGCTAGCCAGGCCGCATGAAGCTGACAAAGCGCAAGCCACTTTTGAGAAGAAAGCAAGTAGAAAGAGAAAACGCTGACAGCATGGCTTCTTCAAACGAACGCATCATACAAGCTGACAAAACTGGCTGCAGAATCAAACTATGGGAATACTTTGATTACAGAGCAGAAGATGAGGGCCAGCCCAACAAAACATCTAAGCAGGTGTTACAAAGCAGTGTAAGGGAGGTTTAGTTCCAAAACTACATTAAAAACTATACTAAACATGACACTTGCAATGTAACGTTGTCGTTATTCTACAGAATTTGTATTATTTTTGAGTGACAGTGACATTAATTTGTATTTATTTATTTCACCTTTATTTAACCAGGTAGGCTAATTGAGAACAAGTTCTCATTTACAATTGCGGCCTGGCCTAGATAAAGCAAAGCAGTGCGACACAAACAACAACAGAGTTACACACGGAATAAGCAAAACATACAGTCAATAATACAATATAAAAAGTCTATATACAATGTGTGCAAATGAGGTAGGATAAGGGAGGTAAGGCAATAAATAGGCCATAGTAGCGAAGTAATTACAATTTAGCAAATTAACCTGTTAGGGCTAGGGGGCAGTATTTACACGGCCGGATAAAAAAACGTACCCGATTTAATCTGGTTATTACTACTGCCCAGAAACTAGAATATGCATATAATTATTGGCTTTGGATAGAAAACACCCTAAAGTTTCTAAAACTGTTTGAATGGTGTCTGTGAGTATAACAGAACTCATATGGCAGGCAAAAACCTGAGAAGATTCTGTACAGGAAGTGCCCTCTCTGACCATTCCTTGAGCTTCTTGACTCTTTTTATTGAAAACTTAGGATCTTTGCTGTAACGTGACACTTCCTATGGCTCCCATAGGCTCTCAGAACCCGGGAAAAAGCTGAATGATGTCGAGGCAGGCCCTGGCTGAATAACATTAGCGCGTTTGGATAGTGGTTGGTCAGAGTACTATGAGACTGAGGCGCGTGCACGAGGCGACCCCATGTTTTTATTTTCTCTCTCTTTGTACTAAAACACAGATTCCCGGTCGGAATATTATTGCTTTTTTATGAGAAAAATGGCATAAAAATTGATTTTAAACAGCGGTTTAGAATTTTTTTGTCACGAAACGCGTCGGGCGCGTCACCCTTCTTTACCCTTTCGGATAGTGTCTTGAACGCACAAACAAAACGCCGCTATTTGGATATAACTATGGATTATTTTGAACCAAACTAACATTTGTTATTGAAGTAGAAGTCCTGGGAGTGCATTCTGACGAAGAACAGCAAAGGTAATAACATTTTTCTTATAGTAAATCTGACTTTGGTGAGGGCTAAACTTGGTGGGTGTCTAAATAGCTAGCCCTGTGATGCCGGGCTATCTACTTAGAATATTGCAAAATGTGCTTTCACCGAAAAGCTATTTTAAAATCGGACATAGCGAGTGCACAAAGGAGTTCTGTATCTATAATTCTTAAAATAATTGTTATGTTTTTTGTGAACGTTTATCGTTAGTAATTTAGTAAATTCACCGGAAGTTTGCGGGGGGTATGCTAGTTCTGAACGTCACATGCTAATGTAAAAAGCTGTTTTTTGATATAAATATGAACTTGATTGAACAAAACATGCATGTATTGTATAACATAATGTCCTAAGATTGTCATCTGATAAAGATCATCAAAGGTTAGTGCTGCATTTAGCTGTGGTTTGGGTTTATGTGACATTATATGCTAGCTTGAAAAATGGGTGTCTGATTATTTCTGGCTGGGTACTCTGCTGACATAATCTAATGTTTTTCTTTCGTTGTAAAGCCTTTTTGAAATCGGACAGTGTGTTTAGATAAACGAGAGTCTTGTCTTTAAAATGGTGTAAAATAGTCATATGTTTGAGAAATTCAAGTAATAGCATTTCTAAGGTATTTGAATAACGCGCCACGGGATTCCACTGGCTGTTACGTACGTGGGACGAAATCGTCCCACTGGCCCTAGAGAAGTTAACACTGGAGTGATAGATGTGCAGATGATGATGTGCAAGTAGAAATGCTGGTGTGCAAAAGAGCAAAAAAGTAAATAAAAACAATATGGGGATGAGGTAGGTAGTTGGATGGGCTACTTACAGATGGGCTGTGTACAGGTGCAGCGATCGGTTAGCTGCTCAGATAGCTGATGTTTAAAGATAGTGAGGGAAATATAAGTCTTCAACTTCAGCGATTTATGCAATTCGTTCCAGTCATTGGCAACAGAGAACTGGAAGGAAAGGTGGCCAAAGAAAGTGTTGGCTTTGGGGATCACCAGTGAGATATACCTGCTGGAACGTGTGCTACGGGTGGGTGTTGTTGTCGTGACCAGTGAGCTGAGATAAGGCGGAGCTTTACCCAGCAAAGACTTATAGATGACCTGGAGCCAGTGGGTCTGGCAACGAATATGTAGCGAAGGCCAGCCGACGAGAGCATACAGGTCGCAGTGGTGTGGTGGGTGGTATATGGGGCTTGGGTGACAAAACGGATGGCACTGTGATAGACTGCATCCAATTTGCTGAGTAGAGTGTTGGAGGCTATTTTGTAAATGACATCGCCGAAGTTGAGGATCGGTGGCATAGTCAGTTTTACAGTGAGGGAAAAAAGTATTTGATCCCCTGCTGATTTTGTACGTTTGCCCACTTACAAAGAAATGATCAGTCTAAGATTTTAATGTTAGGTTTATTTGAACAGAATAACAACAAAAAAATCCAGAAAAACGCATGTCAAAAATGTTATAAAATGATTTGCATTTTAATGAGGGAAATAAGTATTTGACCCCTCTGCAAAACATGACTTAGTACTTGGTGGCAAAACCCTTGTTGGCAATCACAGAGGTCAGACGTTTCTTGTAGTTGGCCACCAGGTTTGCACACATCTCAGGAGGGATTTTGTCCCACTCCTCTTTGCAGATCTTCTCCAAGTCATTAAGGTTTCGAGGCTGACGTTTGGCAACTCGAACCTTCAGCTCCCTCCACAGATTTTCTATGGGATTAAGGTCTGGAGACTGGCTAGGCCACTCCAGGACCTTAATGTGCTTCTTCTTGAGCCACTCCTTTGTTGCCTTGGCCGTGTGTTTTGGGTCATTGTCATGCTGGAATACCCATCCACGACCCATTTTCAATGCCCTGGCTGAGGGAGGGAGGTTCTCACCCAAGATTTGACGGTACATGGCCCCGTCCATCGTCCCTTTGATGCGGTGAAGTTGTCCTGTCCCCTTAGCAGGAAAACACCCCCAAAGCATAATGTTTCCATGTTTAACGGTGGGGATGGTGCTCTTGTGGTCATAGGCAGCATTCCTCCTCCTCCAAACACGGCAAGTTGAGTTGATGCCAAAGAGCTCCATTTTGGTCTCATCTGACCACAACACTTTCACCCAGTTGTCCTCTGAATCATTCAGATGTTCATTGGCAAACTTCAGACGAGCATGTTTATGCGCTTTCTTGAGCAGGGGGACCTTGCAGGCGCTGCAGGATTTCAGTCATTCACGGCGTAGTGTGTTACCAATTGTTTTCTTGGTGACTATGGTCCCAGCTGCCTTGAGATCATTGACAAGATCCTCCCGTGTAGTTCTGGGCTGATTCCTCACCGTTCTCATGATCATTGCAACTCCACGAGGTGAGATCTTGCATGGAGCCCCAGGCCGAGGGAGATTGACAGTTATTTTGTGTTTCTTCCATTTGCGAATAATCGCACCAACTGTTGTCACCTTCTCACCAAGCTGCTTGGCGATGGTCTTGTAGCCCATTCCAGCCTTGTGTAGGTCTACAATCTTGTCCCTGACATCCTTGGAGAGCTCTTTGGTCTTGGCCATGGTGGAGAGTTTGGAATCTGATTGATTGATTGCTTCTGTGGACAGGTGTCTTTTATACAGGTAACAAGCTGCGATTAGGAGCACTCCCTTTAAGAGTGCGCTCCTAATCTCAGCGCATTACCTGTATAAAAGACACCTGGGAGCCAGAAATCTTTCTGATTGAGAGGGAGTCAAATACTTATTTCCCTCATTAAAATGCAAATCAATTTATAAAATTTTTGACATGCGTTTTTCTGTATTTTTTTGTTGTTATTCTGTCTCCCACTGTTCAAATAAACCTACCATTAAAATTATAGACTGATCATTTCTTTGTCAGTGGGCAAACGTACAAAATCAGCAGGGGATCAAATACCCTCGTACAGTGAGGGAAAAAGGTATGTTTGTGAGTGAAGGAGGCTTTGTTGCGAAATAGGAAGCCGATTATAGATTTAATTTTGGATTGGAGATGTTTAATATGAGTCTGGAAGGAGAGTTTACAGTCTAGCCAGACACCTAGGTATTTGAAATAAAATATCCCAGACATTCTCCATACGCACAAAAAGCTTATTTATCTCAAATGTTGTGCACAAATGCATTTCCATCCCTGTCAGTGAGCATTTCTCCTTTGACAAGATAATCCATCCACGTGACAGGTGTGGCATATCAAGAAGCTGATTAAACAGCACTATCATTACACAGGTGCACCTTGTGCTGGGGACAATAAAAGGGCACTCTAAAATGTGCAGTTTTGTCACACAACACAATGCCACAGAGGTCTCAAGTTTTGAGGGAGTGTGCAATTGTCATGCTGACTTCAGGAATGTCGAACAGGGCTGTTGCCAGAGAACTGAATGTTCATTTCTCGACCATAAACCACCTCCAACGTCGTTTTAGAGAATGCGGCAGTACATCCAACTGGCCACCAACCGCAGACCACGTGTTACCACGCCAGACCTCCACATCCAGAAGGGGGGGCTGCTGAGTATTTATGCCTGTAACAATGCCCTTTTGTGGGAAAAACAAATTCTGATTGGCTGGGCCTGGCTCCCCAGTGGGTGGACCTGGCCACCAAGTGGGTGGGTCTATGCCCTCCCAGACCCACCCATGGCTGCAGCCCTGCCCAGTCATGTGAAATCCATCAATTAGGGTGTGATGAATTTATATGAATTGACTGATTTCCTTTTATGAACTGTAACTCAATAAAATCTTTGAAATTGTTGCATGTTGCATTTATGTTTTTGTTCAGTATTAGCTTCCAAGTGTTTTAGAACTAAGCTATTCATTTAATACAGAGAATTATTTAGCTGTTTTGAATAATAGGGAAGCAGGTAACCTAGTGGTTAGAGCGTTGGGCCAATAACCGAACTAGACCGAATCCCCGAGCTGATAGAAATCTATCGTTCTGCCCCTGAACAAGGCAGTTAACCCACTGTTCCCCTGAACAAGGCAGTTAACCCACTGTTCCCCTGAACAAGGCAGTTAACCCACTGTTCCCCTGAACAAGGCAGTTAACCCACTGTTCCCCTGAACAAGGCAGTTAACCCACTGTTCCCCTGAACAAGGCAGTTAACCCACTGTTCCCCTGAACAAGGCAGTTAACCCACTGTTCCCCTGAACAAGGCAGTTAACCCACTGTTCCCCTGAACAAGGCAGTTAACCCACTGTTCCCCTGAACAAGGCAGTTAATCCACTGTTCCCCTGAACAAGGCAGTTAACCCACTGTTCCCCGGTAGGCCGTCATTATAAATAAGAATTTGCTCTTAACTGACTTGCCTAGTTAAATAAAGGTTAAATAAATAATGAATTATAGGTCTAATGAATGTTATTTGACCAAATATTATAGCCATAGATGAGAAAATGAACTATGATATGTATCAAATTACATTTTAAAACAGTTGAGATATAATTGTAAAATGATATTGCCTGCTCTGAGTCTCTGCTCTGGTTTGGCATAAGGAAAATTGAAGGTATTCTTCTGTTATTTAATATGGTGTTTTATCTTTTGGAAGACATTAAATATAGAATAGAAGATAGAAAGCCCAGCGGTTATTCTGTGACTTTAGCTAATAAGCTTTCTTGTTGCTGTGGTATCATTTTGGTATCGAATATTATGATACTAAATCGGGTATCGAAGTCCAAAATCTGGTATCGTGACAATACTACTCAACATACCAAACCGACCCAATCACTGACTGCATTCCACATACCAAACAGTGCTAGATTGATTCATTGTTCCCACCCCCGGTAGCAACTGCTTAAAAAAGATTGACTGTATAGTGGCTTGAGATGACAATACAGAGCGTAGAATTAGGAATTAGAATACAATAAAATGGTCATTTAATAGGATCTCTATGATTCAGACGCACTTAGGCGTACTCCAGCCGAGCATAGGAATTCAGAGCAAGAAGTGAGCTTGAAGTGCTTCATTAAAATAATATGTTACCAAGAAGCCTGTCCTTTTGACAGAAGAGACATGCCAGGGCAGGCATACGGGCACCTTGACACGTTAGGCACTCTATTCCCCACAGAAGACACTCAATTTGAAAAACCCATAAAACTACACTATTGCCATTCTAATTGATTGTAATATCTTCCTGTTTGTATGAATGAATAGGTTTCTCATGATGTCAGCCTCCACCATGTTGTGGGCAAAGCCTTTCGTCACCCAGCTATGGGTGTTGCCTGCAGCAACCATTAGTCAACCAATACAGTGATCTGTTGACGCAGTGGGCGCACCCATACAGTACCAGTCACAAGTTTGGACACACCGACTCATTCAAGGGTTTTTCTTTATGTTTACTATTTTCTAATACTGTAGAATAATAGCGAAGACATCAAACCTATAAAACAACACATATGGAGTAGTGTCGTAAACCCCCAAAAAAGTGGTAAACAAATCTAAATATATTTTATTATTTGAGATTCTTCAAAGTAGCCACCCTATGACTTAAAGAGAGCTTTGCACACTCTTGGCCAATGGTTGTTCACAGGATCTGATTTAGTATCTGATAACTAACGTAGGCTATTAGCCGAGTGTATTAACTTCCTTTAAAACTGCTGATGGGAACCGCTTTTTTAGGCTATCCTATCAAAATATTGCAATACTTGCCTCACTAAAATAATCTGCACATCACAACTATCATATTGCACAAGTACAACAAATCCAACTAATCCCCCCCCCCCCCCATTCAGACAGATGTGCTTCATGGATTCATCTCTATGAAGAGACAATATTTCACAAACCCCAACCACATAACGTGCAGCTAATTACATTCCCACAAATACCCCAAACTGTACAAACACATTTCCCATGGAACAAAGTGAGTGAGTCAGTCTGGGAACGGTGTGTTAGAGTGATTATGGTTGATTGTCATGAACATGATTAATATGAGCCTATTTCTAGGGTTAGACAAATGATTGCTAAGAGAATTAAACACAGAACATGTATAGTGCATTCAGAAAGTATTCAGACACCTTGACTTTTTCCACATTTTGTTACGTTACATACAGCCTTATTCTAAAATGGATTAAATAGTTTTTCCTCCCTCAATCTACACACAATACCCCTTAATGACAAAGCAAAAACAGGACCCTTTATTTACATAAATATTCAGACTCTTTACTCAGTACTTTGTTGAAGCACCTTTGGCAGGGATTACAGCCTCAAGTCTTCTTGGGTATGATGCTACAAGCTTAGCACAGCTGTATTTGAATTTTCTTCTATTCTTCTCTGCAGATCCTCTCAAGCTGTCAGGTTAGACAGGGAGCGTCGCTGCACAGCTATTTTCAGGTCTCTCCAGAAATGTCGATCGGGTTCAAGTCCGGGCTCGGGCTGGGCCACTCAAGGATATTCAGAGACTCGTCCGAAGCCACTCCTGCATTGTCTTGGCTGTGTGCTTAGGGTCGTTGTACTGTTGGAAGGTGAACTTTCACCCCAGTGTGAGGTCCTGAGCACACTGGAGCAAGTTTTCATCAACGATCTCTCTGTAAATTTGCTCCGTTCATCTTTCCCTCGATCCTGACTAGTCGCCCAGTCCCTGAAGCTGAAAAACACCCCCACAGCATGGTGCTGCCACCACCACCATGCTTCACCGTAGGGATGGTGCCAGGTTTTCTACAGACGTGACGCTAGACATTCAGGCCAAAGAGTTCAATCAGTTTCATCAGACCAGAGAATCTTGTTTCTCATGGTCTGAGAGTCCTTTAGGTGCCTTTTGGCAAACACAAAATAGGCTGTCTTGTGCCTTTTACTGAGGAGTGGCTTTCGTCTGGCCACTCTACCATAAAGGCCTGATTAGTGGAGTGCTGCAGAGATGGGTGTCCTTCTGGAAGGTTCTCCCATCTCCACAGAGGAACTTTGGAGCTCTGTCAGAGTGACCATCGGGTTCTTGGTCACCTCCCTGACCAATACCCTTCTCCCCCGATTGCTCAGTTTGGCCGGGAGGCCAGCTCTAGGAAGAGTCTTGGTGGTTCCAAACTCCTTAACCTCATGGCTTAGTTTTTGCTCTGACATGCACTGTCAACTGTGGGACCTTATATAGACAGGCGTGTGCCTTTCCAAATCATGTCCAATCAATTGAATTTATCACAGGTGGACTCCAATCAAGTTGTAGAAACATCTCAATGATGATCAATGGAAACAGGATGCACCTGAGCTCAATTTCGAGTCTCATAGCAAAGGGTATGAATACTTATGTAAATAATATATTTACACTATTTATCTTAATATGTTTGCAAAAATGTCTAAAAAACTGTTCTTGCTTTGTCATTATGGGTTATTGTAAGTAGATTGATGAGGAAAACATGTACTTTCATCCATTTTAGAATACGTGAAGGGGTCTGAATACTTTCCAAATGCACTGTCTGTGTGCCTCTGGATTCAAATGTGTGTGAGTGCATGCGTGCCCTTCCGTGTGTGTGTGTGTGTGTGTGTGTGTGTGTGTGTGTGTGTGTGTGTGTGTGTGTGTGTGTGTGTGTGTGTATAAGTCTGGTGGAGGTGGTTCCAGAGGCAGTGACCCTGGGTAAGATCCAGCAGGAGTGGGGTCTGGGTGGGGCGCTGAGAGAGGACACCCTGGAGAAATGGTTCCACATGTGGAACAAGACTGAGGAGGATAATGAGGAGGTGAACATACATGTATACTGCATGTACTAGTCTAGTGTTTAGGAAGTGTATCTTGGTTAGAAGCTTGTGCCAAACCTTTGACCTTGCAGTTG
The DNA here is from genome assembly GCF_965601325.2 of Salmo salar. Taxonomy (NCBI): domain Eukaryota; kingdom Metazoa; phylum Chordata; class Actinopteri; order Salmoniformes; family Salmonidae; genus Salmo; species Salmo salar. The sequence continues at coordinate 120,042,598 of NC_138300.1, forward strand.
TGGGGTCAGAGACAGTAAATATAAAATAATGTAACTGGTTTAAACTAAGTAAATTTCCTCTGGATTTTTCAGTAGATTTCCTCTGGATTTGGACTCTATACTCCACATTCCTTTGAAAATAAAATTAAACAGTAGATTATTGGACAAAAAAGTGACTCTGTTTTGCACAAAACTCTAAAAAACAGTTTTTGCTTTGTGGGGGTGTTGTGTGTAGAATGATGAGGAACATGTTTTATTAAATCCATTTAAGGCTGTAACGTAACAGAATGTGGAAAAGGTCAAGGGGTCTGAAAACTTTCCAAATGCACTGTATTGTACTACTGTTGATACTGGTGTACCATCCCTGCAGGCGCCGCAACTGAGATAGACGTCAATCAAGACATGTGACATAAAAAAACTATGTTTCAGCAACTGCTCATATAAAAAAAGTATTGGTCGACCAACAGCCTATCGACCAAACAATCGACCAGTCCACTAAATGGGGTCAGCCCTACTGGTGAGGATGCAGGCCATGGAAGAACTGGGACATTTTCAGCTTCCAGGAATTCTGTACAAATCCTTGAGACATGGGGCCGTGCATTATCATCCTGAAACATGAGGTGATGGCGGCGGATGAATGGAACAACAAAGAATCAACAAAAAAAAAATGTTTTTGCTTCGTCATTATGGGGTATTGTGATGTCATTATGGAGTATTGTGATGTCATTATGGAGTATTGTGATGTCATTATGGGGTATTGTGTGTAGATTAATGAGGAAAAACAATTTAATCCATTTTAGAATAAGGCTGTAATGTAACAAAATGTGGAAAAGGTCAAGGGGTCTGAATACTTTCCGAATGCACTGTATTGTACTAAATGACTCCCCTCTCTCTCTCTCCCTAGAAGAGTGTAACCCAGCAGTCCATTACAGCCTAATTACTGCCCTGGTAACACCTCTGGAGTCCAGCCAACAAACAAACTGGTCCAACCTGTTCATTGGGCCAATGTTTAACGCTGGGTTCCCCAATTTCATAATTGGTCTTAATAGACTGTAAAAACACCAGGAAATCATCTCCAAGTGATTTTAATTAAAGAAATCTGTTCCAAAGAATAATAGAGAGACACGTGATCGTATACAAATTGAAAGCCAGGTTTGAAATGATTATGTTGGGGCTACTTGCAGTCATTTTGCAGTCTACAAATTATTTGTAATATAGCAGAGAGAGTGACTTACATGAGCAATTAGGGTAAAGTGCCTTGCTCAAGGGCATATCTAAACTCAGCAAAAAAAGAAATGTCCCTTTTCAGGACCCTGTCTTTCAAAGATAATTCGTAAAAATCCGAATAACTTCACAGATCTTCATTGTAAAGGGTTTAAACACTGTTTCCCATGCTTGTTCAATGAACCATAAACAATTAATGAACATGCACCTGTGGAATGGTCGTTAAGACACTAACAGCTTACAGACGGTAGGCAATTAAGGTCACAGTTATGAAAACTTAGGACACTAAAGAGGCCTTTCTACTGACTGAAAAACACCAAAAGAATGATGCCCAGGGTCCCTGCTCATCTGCGTGAACGTGCCTTAGGCATGCTGCAAGGAGGCATGAGGACTGCAGATGTGGCCAGTACGTGAGACGCCTAAGACAGCGCTACAGGGAGACAGGACGGACAGCTGATCATCCTCGCAGTGGCAGACCACGTGTAACAACACCTGCACAGGATCGGTACATCCGAACATCACACCTGCGGGACAGGTACAGGATGGCAACAACAACTGCCCGAGTTACACCAGGAACTCACAATCCCTCCATCAGTGCTCAGACTGTCCGCAATAGGCTGAGAGAGGCTGGACTAAGGGCTTGTAGACCTGTTGTAAGGCAGGTCCTCACCAGACATCAACAGCAACAACGTTGCCTATGGGCACAAACCCACCGTCGCTGGACCAGACAGGATTGGCAAAAAGTGCTCTTCACTGACGAGTCGCGGTTTTGTCTCACCAGGGGTGATGGTCGGATTCGCGTTTATCGTTGAAGAAATAAGTGTTACACCGAGGCCTGTACTCTGGAGCGGGATCGATTTGGAGGTGGAGGTTCCGTCATGGTCTGAGGCGGTGTGTCACAGCATCATCGGACTGAGCTTGTTGTCATTGCAGGCAATCTCAACGCTGTGTGTTACAGGGAAGACATCCTCCTCCCTCATGTGGTACCCTCCTGCAGGCTCATCCTGACATGACCCTCCAGCATGACAATGCCACCAGCCATACTGCTCGTTCTGTGCGTGATTTCCTGCAAGAGAGGAACGTCAGTGTTCTGCCATGGCCAGCGAAGAGCCCGGATCTCAATCCCACGTCTGGGACCTGTTGGATAGGAGGGTGAGGGCTAGGGCCATTTCCCCCAGAAATGTCCGGGAACTTGCAGGTGCCTTGGTGGAAGAGTGGGGTAACATCGCACAGCAAGAACTGGCAAATCTGCTGCAGTCCATGAGGAGGAACTGCACTGCAGTACTTAATGCAGCTGGTGGCCACACCAGATACTGACTGTTACTTTTGATTTTGACCCTCCCCCCTTTGTTCAGGGACACATTATTCAATTTCTGTTTGTCACATGTCTGTGGAACTTGTTCAGTTTATGTCTCAGTTGTTGAATCTTGTTACGTTCATACAAATATTTACACATGTTAAGTTTTCCTGAAAATAAACCCAGTTGACAGTGAAAGGACATTTAGTTTACATATTTTTCACCTAACTGGCACGGGGATTCGAACTAGTGACTTTTCAGTTACAGGCCCCACAGTTCTTAACCACTAGGTTACCTGCCGGCCCTGCCGGTTCCAGCCCCCCGACCATCCGCTCGAGAAAATGTTTAAAAAGAAACCGTCCCGCAGCTGAATCTAGTTGATGATCCCTGGTTTAAAGTAATGGTGTGACACACACACACACACAAACAGACACTATTCTGTAAGTGGCTTCCCCGCTGAATTGTGAACATTTCATTGAAAGGAGACACTGAAAGATGAATAGCAAATAAATCATACTGTTATTGAGTCTCTGTGGATGGAGGCAAAGAGCCAGGAGGCAAACACATGCAGACTTAAATACACAACTATTTGTAACCGATTCAACAACAAGCTTTGTAACGCATGGTATTACAGAGAGGTAAAGTAGTAGGTTACAACCATGACAATATGGATAATACTGACTTCAATTATGGCCAGGGACCTCACGATATATTCTCACGATACTTAGGTTCCTTTACGATTTGTACTGCGATTCTCACGATTCTATATGTATTGTGATTCTCAGGAGTCTATATGTATTGTGATTCTCAGGAGTCTATATGTATTGTGATTCTCAGGAGTCTATATGTATTGTGATTCTCAGGAGTCTATATGTATTGTGATTCTCAGGAGTCTATATGTATTGTGATTCTCAGGAGTCTATATGTATTGTGATTCTCAGGAGTCTATATGTATTGTGATTCTCAGGAGTCTATATGTATTGTGATTCTCACGAGTCTATATGTATTGTGATTCTCAGGAGTCTATATGTATTGTGATTCTCAGGAGTCTATATGTATTGTGATTCTCAGGAGTCTATATGTATTGTGATTCTCACGAGTCTATATGTATTGTGATTCTCACGATTCTATATAACTCTCTGGTCACCCCCAAACCAATTCCTCCTTCAGCCGTCTCTCCTTCCACTTCTCTGCTGCCAATGACTGGAACGAACTACAAAAATCTCTGAAACTGGAAACATTTATCTCCCTCACTAGCTTTATGCACCAGCTGTCAGAGCAGCTCACAGATCACTGCACCTGTACATAGCCCATCTATAATTTAGCCCAAACAACTAACTCTTCCTCTACTGTATTTATTTATTTTGCTCCTTTGCACCCCATTATTTCTATTTCTACTTTGCACTTTCTTCCACTACAAATCTACCATTCCAGTGTTTTAATTGCTATATTGCATTTACTTTGCCACCATGGCCTTTTTGCCTTTACCTCCCTTATCTCACCTCATTTGCTCACATTGTTTATAGACTTATTTTTCTACTGTATTATTGACTGTATGTTTGTTTTACTCCATGTGTAACTCTGTGTTGTTGTATGTGTCAAACTGCTTTGCTTTATCTTGGCCAGGTCGCAATTGTAAATGAGAACTTGTTCTCAACTTGCCTACCTGGTTAAATAAAGGTGAAATAAAATAAAAATAAGTATTGTGATTCTCACGATCCTATATGTATTGTGATTCGATACTGTGATTTTTATTGCGATTCGATGTTCCAAACACATTGCTCACCATATGTCTGCTGCAGAGGGACCAGACAGAGCCATGAGAAAACAACGAGTTTTGATCAGTCATGGAAATAAATGTGCTGAAAACAGAATGGCTCCCTATTTAAAAAGAAGATGGAGAACAAGCTATGAAGGAAAAATACTGGAGTTTTGGTGCAGGTACAGCCACCTAGCATGAAAATAATATTGAGATATTGTCAAAACAATATAGTCCAAAATAATATCCATCCTGATATGTGACCGTAACGATTTGTCTCCCATCACTAATGAACTAATGTATAGAAAACCACTACAATGATACATCCCCATCCCAATCCCTCTTTTCTAATCCAGGATTTAAATAAAGATTATGATGTAATCTTTAAAGACCCCAGAAAAGAGTCAACTCTTCTTGTATAGGCTATATTACTAGTGAAACAGAACACAGTATAATATCTACAGATGATATCAAACCCCACAGCCATGTGCACGAAGACTTGGCCTAGACATATTTAAAACCCGTCAATATCTAGGCCTAATGCGTCTCGAAATCATTGGTTTTCAGAGCTTTATAAGAGACAGAGAGTGTGATTTACAGGGGATTGTGGGCCAACAGCAAATAGAGCGACTTTCCCCAAATCATTTAAGCTGTTTAAAAGTTCCAGTTATTCAGGTGTGCCGTCATCCCAGAGGCTTACATAATTAAAACAAAAACGCATAAACAGCACACACACAGTACACACACACACACACACACACACAGTACACACACAGTACACACACAGTGGTGGTGCACCACTGCTGCAGCTGCTGCCTAGTGACTGGATTAAGTGGAAGAGATGCTCACACCACTATTATACTAAAGGTTACACGATACACACTATATATCGTATCATTTTGACAATATCTCAATAATATTTTCATGCTAGGTGGCTGTACCTGCACCAAAACTCCAGTATTTTTCCTTCATAGCTTGTTCTCCATCTTCTTTTTAAATAGGGAGACATTCTGTTTTCAGCACATTTATTTCCATGACTGATCAAAACTCGTTGTTTTCTCATGGCTCTGTCTGGTCCCTCTGCAGCAGACATATGGTGAGCAATGTGTTTGGAACATCGAAACGCAATAAAAGTCACATTATCGAATCGCAATACATATAGGATCGTGAGAATCACAATACATATGGTATCGGCACATAAGTATGGGTGAGAATACTGTATCTTGAGGTTCCTTAATACACACTCCTCTCCTACTCTGTGTGTTACCGTCTGAGTCTGCATGATGTGTGTGTTTATGTGTGTCCTTTCCACCGTTTCCCCCGTTAAGACTATAGAGTTCCTCCTCAGGGCTGTGGGGATATTTAAGGCAGAGTGAACAGCTGTGGCTCACTACATTACTATAGTTAGGCTAATCCTTAATGCTAAACAGACAAGAGATCCAGTTCCTAACTGTGTAAAGAATGCACTCTGAAGAAGAGGCCTTTATTGCAGATGACATTGATAGTGTTGTATGAACAATCAATGATATACAGGATTGTGTATATATTTCCAGAACATTCTGACAGCCTCACTACATAAAGCCTATATACTATCGTAGAGTGCCAGGTCAGCTCAGTCCTAGTTTTAGCCAGACACTCAAGGAATGGGGAGTGTTAGGGAGTGGGGAGTGTTACACATATACAGCAGACCAGGGAGTGTTACTTCTTGTGTACACATTGACACTGTCAGTTAATGACTCAATGAATGACTAATGACACTGCCTTGAGTACCACTTCCATAAACAAAGAATGGAAACAAATGTTGCCCAGAGCCCAGCGACGACTGTTCACAGCCCAGAGGCCACTGCTCACAGCCCAGAGCCCACTGTTCACAGCCCAGAGGCCACTGCTCACAGCCCACAGCCCAGAGGCCACTGCTCACAGCCCAGAGGCCACTGCTCACAGCCCAGAGGCCACTGCTCACAGCCCAGAGGCCACTGCTCACAGCCCAGAGGCCATTGTTCATAGCCCAGAGGCCACTGCTCACAGCCCAGAGGCCACTGCTCACAGCCCAGCGACAACAACTCAAGAGAGGTCTGCATCTACACTGAGGGCCATTATATATACACCGATTAGGCCTATAGGCGAGTTTCCCCAGTGGCAACGGTCAACAGCTCAAAACTCTTCCAGTCAAGTTGCTCCTTCCTTCCTCTCTTTCTCCCTCTCTGCATTCCCCTCACTGAGGGCTTGTGAGTCTCCCCTAAATAAACAACCAGTCCACAGTAGCCCCCTGGATCCAACTGAAGTGTCCCGTTGGAAGTTATAGTGAAGCAGAGTCATTAGGTTAAAATCCAGGCCAACCCCACTATCACTCTGATTATAGGTCAGTTGCCAGTACCAGGCAGAAGAGTCAAATAGTCTAAGCAGAGGGTGAATTCACTAAAACTACCAGCAAAGGGCCTTGAAAGAAAAAGCAACCACAATGCCCCAAGTGCAATGCTTGTAAATAACCCAGCTTAACCTTGAGGTTCAGTTACCATTTAAATAGACAAACCCACGAGACGAGTGCAGAAACATGAACACATCTGCTATGCAGTACAATAGACTCGCATAACAACACTGCAGTCGAGTCAGCACACCATTCTGTGAAGGGCAGCACACCATTCTGTGAAGGGCAGCACACCATTCTGTGAAGGGCAGCACACCATTCTGTGAAGAGCAGCACACCATTCTGTGAATAGCAGCACAGCATTCTGTGAAGAGCAGCACACCATTCTGTGAATATCAGCACACCATTCTGTGAAGGGCAGCACACCATTCTGTGAAGGGCAGCACACCATTCTGTGAAGGGCAGCACACCATTCTGTGAAGAGCAGCACACCATTCTGTGAAGAGCAGCACACCATTCTGTGAATATCAGCACCATGGTGAGAAAGCTTTATTTAACCCGCTGTTAAAACCTGAATTTAAAAGTGTGCCGTGTTTCAGCGACAGTGAGAGGAGGACAGACCAGGGATGACCGAGGCTCTGATTACTGTGATGGATCCCAGAGGAAGAGATGTAGTAGTTTTAATACCCCTCACTGTCAGGTCACCCACACTGCCCCCCCCCTCTCTTCTACCCCTACGCTCACCCCCCCAACCCCCCTACCCCCCCCTCTCTTCTACCCCTACGCTCACCCCCCCACCCCTCCTTCTAACCCTACTCTCACCCCCCCTTCTACCCCTACTCTCACCCCCACACCACCCCCCTCTCTTCTACCCCTACTCTCACCCCCCCACCCCCCCTTCTAACCCTAGTCTCACCCCCCCCTCTTCTACCCCTACTCTCACCCCCCCACCACCCCCCTCTCTTCTACCCCTACTCTCACCCCCCCATCCCCCCAACCCCCCCTTCTAACCCTACTCTCACCCACCCCCCCTCCTCTATCCTTACTCTCACCCACCCCCCCTCCTCTATCCCTACTCTCACCCACCCCCCCTCCTCTATCCCTACTCTCACCCACCCACCCCCCTCTCTCTTCTACCCCACCCACCCCTCTCTCCGACCCCTTTTCTCTCTCTCTCACTCTCATTCCTACTTTCACCTACCCACCCTCTCTCTCTCTCTCTCTCTCTCTTCCACCCCTACTCTCACCCTCTCTCTCTCTCAACTCTACCCACCCTCTCTCTCTTTTACTCCCTACTCTCACCCACCCATCCTCTCTCACAGAGAAAGGGTGTTTTGATAAACTTCATTGCCACGGGCCAGCAACAGATTTGTGTAGCTAATATGGTGGACGTAAAGACTCCAGCCCACTGAGCCATCTATGGAACTCTGCATGTGATGGGCAAGGCATCCGAGTTCTCCCTGTGCTCTGAGACGCTGACTGCTCTTTCCATCCAACTCAAGCATGTCATGAGGGTTCTGGGCAAGACTGAGTGCCACTACTGACTGTCTATCTGTCGCAAGTGAGTCAGCTGACCTCGGAAACAGACGGAGGGAACTCTGGGGAGCTGTTTGAAATGCCACTTTTATTAGTTAGTACCATTAGACAACATGCCAGACAATTTCAGAACAATATCAATCCCCACAGGTGTTGAGGCTCTTGGTATTCATTCGTTTTCTAACACAGCATAGAATTAAGCACTCGTCTGTCTATCTGTTTGTGTGGTCTTGCCAACTTCTATGGCCAATGACAACAAGCATAGGAGTTGGCAAGACAGCACAAACAGAGCTGGGACTAGAATAGAATCAGTAGCAGTGGAAAAAAAAAGACAGTGAGTTTTTTATTTTTATTCTTGCTATGCATAAGCTGTAAACAATAAAGGATTTTAAAATGTTTCCACTGCATGAGAGTGCCTCAATTACTTCTGGAAGTTTGGTTGTGCAAAGGCAGTTTTCAACATTTTTCTATCCAGCATTCATTTATTTAAGTTCTACAGTATTTCATCCCTTTGATTTACAACTATAACCACGAAAGCACTCCTCTCCTGTGGCTCCACAGTGATAAAATGTTAGCTTCAGGCTCTACTCAATCAGCATTGCAGAAGTTCAGCTTTGCAGCGTGATTAGAATGTAAAAGGATTGCCTGTGTCCGAATACCCATACTTTGCGTCCTAAATAGTAAACCATTTGAGTATGCGGACAAATTAAACTTTAATAGTATATGACTTTTCTTTTCTTTTTTTAATCTAGTATACTTTAAATGCCCAGATGTCATACTCATTTTAGCTTTGACAACAGCTGATCAATTAGACATGGGGATGAGCTACCGAAATCAATGAATAGGGGGGGGGGCAACAACACAACCATGCATGACGCATTCGCAGTGTGAGAAAATAGAATGTTTATAGTATGTGAGTTTTTGAAAATCATGTATGGTTTAAATGCCAGGATGTGGTACTAATTTTGGCTCTTCGTCTAGTAAAAATCCGATGCACTAATTTTCCACAATGCATTGGTATAGTTGGGCTCCGAGTGATAGGCCATAGTTCTCTTCAAGTAGCCAGACAACAAAACTAGACTACTTAACTAGGAAGATGCCGAATAATGAAGCTCGTTCTCCTTAAAATGATCACGAGTATTGCATCGTAAGCTACATCTTTTGAAAACTGAACTATTTTTATTTTTTTAAACCCCAAAGTGGATTTCTGTTTTCTTTCTCATTGGAAAAAAAAGTGTTTGTTCTCTTGGCCTTCGTCAGAGCTTTTAAACGAAATACTAAACCAGCTTTTGATTTGTGAATGTGTCGGCACCGGGGACTCAGGATGTGGCTGTGATGTCATGTTAATTAGGCCTTTTGATTTGAACATATGGCTTGTTTTAGATTTGTAGGCTCGGCTACCTATTGCATTATTTAATTTCTGGATCAAGCCTTAGCAGTCATTCTGATATCGTTCCCAATTATCAGTGCTTGTAATGAGGGTCGTATAAAGGGGACCAAGGCGCGGCGTGTAGAGCGCTCATATTTACTTTAATGATAACACTTGAACAAAAACAACAAAACGACAGCCAACAGTTCCATCAAAACGGAAAACAACTACCCACAAAACCCCAACTTAAATATGATCTCCAATTAGAGACAACACGAACCAGCTGCCTCTAATTGGAGTTTATCCAAAACTCAACCTAGAAATAGAAAAACAAGAACAAAACATAGAAACAAAAAACAGACTGCCCACCCATATCACACCCTGAGCTAACTAACCAGAGAAAAAACAGCTCAGTCAGTCTATAACCAGCCTGAGGAGGTCTATAATTCATTAAGTTGAATGTGACAGTCAGTCTATAACCAGCCTGAGGAGGTCTATAATTCATTAGGTTGAATGTGACAGTCAGTCTATAACCAGCCTGAATAGACCTAGAATTCATTACATTCCTATTCTATTCAAAGTTTAGAGAAATTCATTCTAAATTGGAAATGAGCTGTTATCAGGCTGATTAATGCGATGGATGTCTGTTGAATTTGGAAAAATCCACCGTCACTCGACTCCACCCACTCAGCCAGTCAGGAGCCCCTGTGTTTCAGTGAGTACATAATATACAGTTGAAATATACAGTATGCTAGTATGAGTTATTCGGACAACGTTCCCGCTTTAGCGGAGACTGCACTGCATTCACGGTAAACGTTACACACTGTATCGACCAAACAATCAACCAGTCGACTAATTGGGGTCAGCCCTAATGGGCTCAAATGACCTTTACATTTCTATCGTGGAATCTGGAACTGTCACGACCGTCGTACAGAGCGGACCAAGGCGCAGCGTGAGTTGAGTTCCACATCATTTTAATTCACAGTGAAACGACAAAAACATCCAACGAACGTGAAGTACAGCGCACACATAGGCACAAACTGAAACAATATCTCCACAAAGCAGGTGGGAGAAAGGGCTTCCTAAATATGATCCCCAATTAGAGGCAACGATTACCAGCTGCCTCTAATTGGGAACCATACAACTCACCAACATACCTGTCTGGGGTTGGGTGGGTCTGGTTTTTTTGTCTGGTCACAGAGACCGAACAGCATTTCTACAGCAGCACCATCACTGCTAAGTGGTAAATGTGCTCACTACATTAGCCCATTACTGCCATTATCTATCAGCAGAAAAACACATACCCAATCACAGTGACAGTGTGACACAGCCTGATTCATGCAGCCTAATGTCATGTAATGTCTCTGCACCTGGTGAGAAGACCCTCTTATTTGTATGGACTGCAGTAGTGGTGGTAATGAACTCACATCAGAGTCAGTCAGAGAGAGAGAGAGAGTCACCCCAGGGCAAGGAGGATTATATTGCTGCTAATGGTTGCATCACAACAACAACAAAAAAACTACATTCCTTATATACTGCCCTCCTTTTGACCAGACCCCTATGGGAATATGATGGCCTCAAGTAGCCCTCTCTTACGTGGCTACAGAACTCTCTCAAGACACCGTGGCCAGCCATCCACCTGCATTGATAAGCAAGTGATTCACATAGAGGCAGAGAGATGCAGGGAGGAAGAAGCTTGCAGGGCTGCAAAGCACTTTAGGTGATGATGTTAGACCTATTTGTTGAGTAGGGCTATTTGTTGAGTAGGGTTATTTGTTGAGTAGAGCTATTTGTTGAGTAGGGCTATTTGTTGAGTAGGGCTATTTGTTGAGTAGGGTTATTTGTTGAGTAGGGTTATTTGTTGAGTAGAGCTATTTGTTGAGTAGGGTTATTTGTTGAGTAGGGCTATTTGTTGAGTAGGGCTATTTGTTGAGTAGGGCTATTTGTTGAGTAGGGCTATTTGTTGAGTAGGGTTATTTGTTGAGTAGGGTTATTTGTTGAGTAGGGCTATTTGTTGAGTAGGGTTATTTGTTGAGTAGGGATATTTGTTGAGTAGGGATATTTGTTGTGTAGGGTTATTTGTTGAGTAGGGTTATTTGTTGAGTAGGGCTATTTGTTGAGTAGGGATATTTGTTGAGTAGGGTTATTTGTTGAGTAGGGATATTTGTTGAGTAGGGCTATTTGTTGAGTAGGGCTATTTGTTGAGTAGAGTTATTTGTTGAGTAGGGTTATTTGTTGAGTAGGGATATTTGTTGAGTAGGGTTATTTGTTGAGTAGGGATATTTGTTGAGTAGGGTTATTTGTTGAGTAGGGTTATTTGTTGAGTAGGGTTATTTGTTGAGTAGGGTTATTTGTTGAGTAGGGTTATTTGTTGAGTAGGGTTATTTGTTGAGTAGGGTTATTTGTTGAGTAGGGCTATTTGCCTCTCGTGCTATGCTCTGATGTAAGGAGATTCTTATCTGGATGGCTTGTCACACACCAGCGATGCAATACCAGTGTTTCCCCTATCATTCATTTAGAAGCGGCACACTGGAGCTGCTAAATCGCAGCAGCCACAAAAATCTTTTTTTTAAAAAAGGCCAAGTTACAACATCAGATTGTCCGAGAAACCTCCAAGGTAACTAGCTAGCTTATAATCCTGGAAGTGTGCATCAGGAAAACCCAAGCCGCCACCGCAGCTAAAAAACACGTAGGGGAAACACTGTACTACGTACCATGTAGTGTTAAAGGGCTAGCCGCATGGGAGAATGACGGCTGGTTAGGCGAACTAGTCCTAGTGACATGAAGCCTGTTAAGAGATGACATATGTACATACATGCAGAATGTCTGGGTCCATTTATTAATGCATGCCAGTTCAAGTACAACCCTCCCTGTGTGTTCAGGAGATCACCATATGCATATAGGGGGGAAGGGAGGGGCGGGGGGGGGGGGGACTGAATTTGTAAGAATTTGTCTGAGGAAACAGTTCCCTGTTCCATGCCCTTCCTGCCCATTTCTAACCCAGTGGTTCCAACAACCAAGAGCTCCCAGCTGCAGAGCATTTGGGCAGTGTGATGGTTTCCAAAAGCCCCCTAATCATCACAGACCATCTGGACAACAACTGGATCGGGATGTGCTGTAGTTGTAGTCAGTGTGTTGTTGACTGGTAGAGGGAGATCAGAGGATTCAGAACCAGGCAGTGGCTAGGAGAGTGGCATACACCTGGAAACAAGTTGGCAGACCTATCGAGAAACATTCAAAATCATACACACAAAAAGACAATTAAAAAAATGTTTTAAAAAAAATGGAGATCTACAAATGTCTCCTACATCAGACAGAAACATAGCGAATACTGAAAGCATCCATGGTAATCAGAAGAAAAATACACCAGCTACAGCTTCCAATACCCAACACCTCTCCTTATCAGTCTTTCCCTTGATTCAACCTGGCCAGCATAAGACACACTCTACACACATACATACACACACAGATACTGTACATACACACATACACACACACACACACACACACACACACACACACACACACACACACACACACACACACACACACACACACACACACACACACACACACACACACACACACACACACACAAAATCAAAAAAACAAACCACCAACCAGCTGAAATTCCAATACTAACCAACTGTCCGTTGATCTGGCCAGCGCACAATCACCATGAGAAGGATGGTTCTAGACTCTAGGCCAGTGGATCTCAGTCCTGGTCCTGGCCTTAGCACTACACACCTAATTTAAAATCAGCTGTGTATATCTAGGACAAAAACAAAAATGTGCACCCCTTTGGGTCCCCAGGACCAGGATTGAGAACCACTGCACTAGGGCTCAGACATAGCAGATTACCAGGCTGATTATATAACGGGAAGTTCAGCTCAACAGCTCTACTGAAACAAATCACCCCCAAGACTGCACCACTATCTAGGTCTATATACTGAACCCCTATCTAGGTCTATATACTGAACCCCTATCTAGGTCTATATACTGAACCCCTATCTAGGTCTATATACTGAACCCCTATCTAGGTCTATATACTGAACCCCTATCTAGGTCTATATACTGAACCCCTATCTAGGTCTATATACTGAACCCCTATCTAGGTCTATATACTGAACCCCTATCTAGGTCTATATACTGAACCCTGGAGGATGAACATTCAGAATACATTCTGTGCATCTTTCCTGAGAACGTACTCAAAAAGTATCTTGGATTAGGATCTGGGGCCAAATGTACCAAGCCTCTCAGAGTGGGAGTGCTGATTTAACATCAGTTTTACTTTTATATCGTAATGAAAAGCATTACATGGACAGGAGGGACCTGATCGTAGATCAGCATTCCAACCCTGAGAAGCTTGTTACATATGGTCCCAGCGGGACGCTCCATATAATCAGAATCAGTATGATCTAAAGCCAAAACTGAGACTCTTTGTGAGTATGGGTTTTGATCAAATAATTATTTGCTGGGTGTTTATACTAGTCCTATTTCACACTGTACAAATGTGTGAATTGGAAATGTTTTTTGTTTTTTTGTTGTTGCATATCCCAAGTCCCAGAGACACCCTCAGAGAGCTGGGTCACCATTGTCCAGCGCATATCGGCTGATTTTTAACCTTATCGGCTCAGGGATTCAAAATAGTGACCTTTCGGTTACTCGCCCAACACTCTAACCGCTAGGCTACCTTCTCACACAGGCCACGCACACACACAGGCTTACGTCGCTCTCCCACACACACACACACACACACACACACACACACACACACACACACACACACACACACACACACACACACACACACACACACACACACACACACACACACACACACACACTTCAGTGGTTGCCAGATGGCTGTGACCCCACAGAGACTGAAAAGCATGAGAGAGCAGGGGGTGTGGTTTGAATGAGCAGCTCAAAGCTCACTGATTGACTGTATCCTGAAGCCCAGGCCGTCAGCAATAGCATCCAAACTCAAAGCCAAAGGAAAGAGAGTTTTGATGAGATTAAAGCAGAGAAGCAGAGAAAAACAGAGATGACCAGGAACAACAGAGCCAGATCCAATAGTACTACTTCCCCTTTCCTGAGTTGTGTGTTCATCAGCAGCAACAACGGTTCGTCGGCAGCAACAACGGTCCGTCAGGAACAACAGTCCGTCAGGAACAACAGTTTGTAAGGAATTGCTCCCTGCCGAGGACAGCGTAAACACTCCCTCAGTCCTTTGCAGTCAGTGCCGTTTGAATACAGCAATCGTCATAACTCCCTTGTGTGCATGCGTGTGCTTTTAAAGCTGAAATCCTTAATGGTGAAACTGCCACGTCCGTTGGAATTTTACAACAACAAAGCACTTAGTGCAAACAACAAACACTGTATTTCCTCCCCCAAGACATCATTGCAATTGCACTCCCTGTGGCTTTGGATCAAGGCATCTGGTAAGTGTCATGTCATAGGGACAGACCTGGGCTACTTTACATCCCTGTGTGTGATGAATCCAGACATCCTCCCACCACTTCCTGCTCTCTCTGACGCCAGACAGGTAGAGCCAGCACAGGGCTCTGCTGCTACAGCTCAGACAGAAACAGAGAGTGACACACAAACCAATCCCCCTCCGCTGTTCCCCGGGCCGCCGAAGACGTGGATGTCAATTATGGCAGCCCCCCCCCCCCCCCCCCCCCGTACCTCTCTGATTCAGAGGGGTTGGGTTAAATGCAGAAGACACATTTCAGTTGAATTCATTCAGTTGGACAACTCACTAGGAATCCCCCTTTCCCTCAGACTGAAATGAGATCGGTGTCTGCCTGGCGACCCATTCATTCATTCCACAGGTCGTCTGTCTGCCAGCCAGACTGTCATCCCACTGCAGTCAGAGTTCCTGTGACTGGGGAATTCTCTTCAATTTATAGCTACTAGTGTCACTCATCAAAATGAAAACACAAATCCCCCTCCGCTCGGAGACTGCGACATTTTGCTCTTCGCCTCCGCTCTCCTCCTGCAGATCTCAGAAAAGCCTTGTTATGAGTAATACAGCAGCCATACAGAATAACTGCATCGTGGTAGTGATTAGAGGTCGACCGATTAATCGGAATGGCCGATTAATTCGTTCCGATTATACGTTTTTATAAGAATCGGTATTTTTGGACACCGATTTGCCGAATTTCTGGTCCAAAATTTTTGCACCTTGATTTAACTAGGCAAATCAGATTAAAAACACGTTCTTATTTACAATGACGGCCTAGGAACGGGGGTTAACTGCCTTGTTCAGGGGCAGAATGAGCGATTTTTACCTTGTCACCTCGGGGATTCGTTTTTGCAACCTTCCTGTTACTAGTCCAACGCTCTAACCACCTGCCTTACATTGCACTCCACGAGGCGCCTGCATGGCAGGCTGACTACCTGTTTCGCGAGGGCAGCAAGAAGCCAAGGTAAGTTGCTAGCTAGCATTAAACTTATCTTAGAAAAAACTATCAATCTTAACATAATCACTAGTTAACTACACATGGTTGATGATATTACTAGGTTAACTAGCTTGTCCTGCATTGCATATAATCGATGCGGTGCCTGTTAATTTCTCATCGAATCACAGCCTACTTCGACAAACGGGTAATGATTTAACAAGTGCATTTGTGAAAAAAGCACTGTCATTGCACCAATGTACCTAACCATAAACATCAATGCCTTTCTTTAAAATCAATACACAAGTATATATTTTTAAACCTGCATATTTAGTTAATATTGCCTGCTAACGTGAATTTCTTATAACTAGGGATGTGACGTTGTGTTACTTCTCTTGCGTTCCGTGCAAGTCAGGGTATATACAGCAGTTTGGGCCGCCTGGCTCATTGCGAACTGTGTGAAGTCCATTTATTCCTAACAAAGGCCGTAATTAATTTGCCAGAATTGTACATAATTATGACATAACATTGAAGGTTGTGCAATGTAACAGGAATATTTAGACTTAGGGATGCCACCCGTTAGATAAAATATGGAACGGTTCCGTATTTCACTGAAAGAAAAAAAACGTTTTGCTTTCGAAATGATCGTTTCCGGATTCGACCATATTAATGACCAAATGCTCGTATTTCTGTGTGTTATAATTAAGACTATGATTTGATATTTGATAGAGCAGTCTGACTGAGCGATGGTAGACAGCAGCAGGCTCGTAAGCATTCATTCAAACAGCACCTTCGTGCGTTTGCCAGCAGCTCTTCGCAATTCTTCAAGCATTGTGCTGTTTATGACTTCAACCCCCGAGATTAGGCTGGTGTAACCGATGTGAAATGGCTCGCTAGTTAGCGGGGTGCGCGCTAATAGCGTTTCAAACGTCACTCGCTCTGAGACTTGGGAGTGGATGGGGAACAACAATCCATAGTTACATATCGGGATATTATTTTTGATGATATATCTTATAGTTTTGACAATATCTCAATAATATTCGAGGGTGGCTGTTGTCGATGTGTTCCTGGTTCGAGCCCAGGTAGGAGCGAGGAGAGGGACGGAAGCTATACTGTTACACTGGCAATACTAAAGTGCCTATAAGAACATCCAATAGACAAAGGTATATGAAATACAAATCGTATAGAGAGAAATAGTCCTATAATTCCTATAATAACTACAACCTAAAACTTCTTACCTGGGAATATTGAAGACTCATGTTAAAAGGAACCACCAGCTTTCATATGTTCTCATGTTCTGAGCAAGGAACTTAAACATTAGCTTTTTTACATGGCACATATTGCACTTTTACTTTCTTCTCCAACACTTTGTTTTTGCATTATTTAAACCAAATTGAACATGTTTCATTATTTATTTGAGGCTAAATTGATAGCATTTATGTATTATATTATTATATTAAGTTCAAATAAGTGTTCATTCAGTATTGTTGTAATTGTCATTATTACAAATAAATAAATCAGCCGATTAAACAGTATCGGCATTTTTTGGTCCTCCAATAATCGGTATCGGCGTTGAAAAATCATAATCGGTCGACCTCTAGTAGTGATGACGACTGGGGTGTTCAGATTTGCCTCTCCAATACACACTATGCTTACCTCCAATCAGGAACTATATTCTGAAATGACAGTAGGCCTAACACTTAAACATCTAAATGACAAAGGTCAAAATAATTAGTAGTGATGGGGCAAAATAAATAAAAAAATCCATAGTTACATATCGGGATTTTTGATGATATATCTTATTGTTTTGACAATATCGCAATATTATTTTCATGCTAGGTGGCTGTACCTGCACCAAAACTCCAGTATTTTTCCTTCATAGCTTGTTCTCCATCTTCTTTTTAACCTCTTACATCTAGACGTTCCGCTAGCGGAACACCTGCTCCAATATCCATGATAGGCGTGGCGCGAATTACAAATTCCTCAAAATACAAAAACTTCAATTTTTCAAACATATGACTATTTCACAGCATTTTAAAGACAAGACTCTCCTTTATCTAACCACACTGTCCGATTTCAAAAAGGCTTTACAGCGGAAAGCAAAACATTAGATTATGTCAGCAGAGTACCCAGCCAGAAATAATCAGACACCCATTTTTCAAGCTAGCATATAATGTCACAAAAACCCAGAAGACAGCTAAATGCAGCACTAACCTTTGATGATCTTCATCAGATGACACACCTAGGACATTATGTTATACAATACATGCATGTTTTGTTCAATCAAGTTCATATTTATATCAAAAAACAGCTTTTTACATTAGCATGTGACGTTCAGAACTAGCATACCCCCCGCAAACTTCCGGGGAATTTACTAACAATTTACTAAATTACCCACGATAAACGTTAACAAAAAGCATAACAATTATTTTAAGAATTATAGATACAGAACTCCTCTATGCACTCGATATGTCCGATTTTAAAATAGCTTTTTGGTGAAAGCACATTTTGCAATATTCTAAGTACATAGCCCAGCCATCACGGGCTAGCTATTTAGACACCGGCAAGTTTAGCCTTCACCAAAATCAGATTTACTAAATAAAAGTTTGATTACCTTTTGTTGTCTTCGTCAGAATGCACTCCCAGGACTGCTACTTCAATAACAAATGTTGGTTTGGTCCAAAATAATCCATCGTTATATCCGAATAGCGGCGTTTTGTTCAGACACTATCCGAAATGGTAAATCAGGGTCGCGCGCATGGCACAATTCGTGACAAAAAAATTCTAAATATTCCATTACCGTACTTCGAAGCATGTCAACCGCTGTTTAAAATCAATTTTTATGCAATTTATCTCGTAAAAAAGCGATAATATTCCGACCGGGAATCTCCTTTTCGGCAAACAGAAAAATCACAAAGACGGGGGCGGCCAGGGCACGCGCCTAAGCCCACAGTCCCTTGATCGGCCACTTGAGAAAGGCGATAATGTGTTTCAGCCTGGGGCTGGGATGACGACATTCTGTTTTTTCCCGGGCTCTGAGCGCCCATGGAAGACGTAGGAAGTGTCACGTTAGAGCAGAGATCCTTTGTAAAAGATAGAGATGGCAAAGAAGTTCAAGAAATGGTCAGACAGGCCACTTCCTGTAAAGGAATCTCTCAGGTTTTGACCTGCCATTTGAGTTCTGTTATACTCACAGACACCATTCAAACAGTTTTAGAAACTTTGGAGTGTTTTCTATCCAAAGCCAATAATTACATGCATATTCTAGTTACTGGGCTAGGAGTAGACCAGATTAATCCAGCCGTGAAAATACTGCCCCTAGCCATAACAGGTTAAATAGGGAGACAATTTGTTTTCAGCACATTTATTTCCATGACTGATTAAAACTCGTTGTTTTCTCATGGCTCTGTCTTGTCCCTCTGCAACAGACATATGGTGAGCAATGTGTTTGGAACATCGAATCGCAATAAAAATCACAGTATCGAATCACAATACATATAGAATAATAGTATCTTGATAATAATAAGTATCGTGATATCATATCGTGAGGCCCCTGGCAATTCCCAGCCCTAACGATTAGTAGATTGAACATGAGAAATACACTATTGTCATTGCTATCAGAACCACATTCCTTAGCTGCAGCAGCAGTGAGCAGCACAAAAGGTTTTAATCACAATCCAAGGAGTCAGTGAGCAGTAGTCTCATCCTAATACATTATCAATACAACGACCAGCACTACAAAGTCATCAAAACTTAATTATCCACAAGCAGCAGTCGGAGAAAGAAATATTGATCCATTTAACAGAGGTCAAATTACAAATATCAAGAGCCCTACTTGAAGGGACACGTCACAAATGGCTGCATAGTCCTTATGTAGTGCATTACTTAGAGCAGGTCCCGTGGTGTAAGAATTAGGGTGCTGTTTGGAACACAAGTGTACAGTCAGTGAGTGGGATTTCAAAGCACAGCTGGAGCTTGAGACACTAAACATGACTATAGATCCACTGGGGAGACTTTAGTCAATACTGGCCAGATTTCAGTCGACGTGCTCTGTTCTGTGGGATGAGTGAATAATGCAGCAGTGAAAATGAAGCTACATTAATGAATGGTGGTTTGAATGGTTGTGGACTGGGGTGGCGGTGGTGTAGACGAGTCAAATATTTATTATGCTTCATATTTACTTTACAGGGAAGCTATGTACTACACTTATACCCTCAAAAGAACGTTAGTAGGTCTCTAATGTCATTTCAAAGCGCCAGAGACAGTCGACACCAGAGAGAGGAAGGAGAGAGAGAGAGAGAAAGAGAGAGCGAGAGAGAGGGAAAGAGAGCGAGAGAGAGGGAAAGAGAGCGAGAGAGAGGAAGGGAAAGAGCGAGAGAGAAAGGGAAAGAGCGAGAGAGAGGAAGGGAAAGAGCGAGAGAGAGAGGAAGGGAAAGAGCGAGAGAGAGAGGAAGGGAAAGAGAGAGAGAGAGGAAGGGAAAGAGAGAGAGAGAGGAAGGAAGGGAAAGAGAGAGAGAGAGAGAGAGAGGAAGGGAAAGAGAGAGAGAGAGAGAGGAAAGGAAAGAGAGAGAGAGAGAGAGGAAGGGAAAGAGAGAGTGAGAGAGAGAGCAAGAGAGAGAGAGGAAGGGAAAGAGCAAGCGAGAGAGGAAGGGAAAGAGAGGGAGGGAGGAAGGGTAAGAGAGAGAGAGGAAGAGAGGAAAGAGAGAGAGAGGGGAAAGAGCGAGAGAGAGAGAGAGAGAGAGAGAAAGAGGAAGGGAAAGAGAGAAAGAGAGAGAGAGAGTGGAAGAGAGAGAGAGAGAGAGGAAGGGAAAGAGAGAGGAAGAGAGGGAAAGAGAGAGGAAGGGAAAGAGAGAAAGAGAGAGAGAGAAAGAGCAAGAGAAAGAGAGAGGAAGGAAAGAAAGAAAGAGAGGGAAAGAGAGAAAGAGAGGGAAAGAGAGAAAGAGAGAGAGCGAGGAAAGGAAATAGAGAGAGAGAGAGAGAGAGAGAGGGAAAGAGAGAGAGAGAGAGAGAGAGACAGACACAGAAAGAGGGTGAGGGAGAGTTTGACAGTTTAATTAGGGTCATAATTCATCCCCATAACATCATTAAAACCTTTTACATGCACAATACACACACATTTACATATTAGTAATTTTACAGACACTCTTATCCAGAGAGACTTACAGGAGCAATTAGGGTTAAGTGCCTTGCTCAAAGTAACACAGATTTTTCACCTAGTCGGCTTTGGGATTGAAACCAGCGACTTTTCGGTTACTGGCACAAAGCTCTTGACCGCTAGGCTACCTGCCACACACGACACACACACACACACACACACACACACACACACACACACACACACACACACACACACACACACACACACACACACACACACACACACACACACACCACACACAGTGAAAGAAAAGGCTAGTCAGAATGCTGCTAGGAAGGGCATTCTGCTGACAGGCCAGAGAGAAAAGCAGTGCAGAGATAACAGTCACAGACTGTCTGCATCTGCATCCAAAGTGACACCCTATTCACAACATAGTGTACTACATTTGACCAGAGCCTATGGTGTCTAGTGCACTATATAGGGAACAAGGTGCAGTTGAGACACACCCACAGTCTTACCCTATCAGTCCCGAGACCCCAGAAAAAAATGTGTCTTTTCATTTATCTGACTTTCATTTATCTGCATGTCCAGCCTTTATATTGAGCCTCACAATGAAGTGTTTTTACAATGTTCTTTAAAGGACAACCAGGGCTACAAGTAGAACACAAAACTATTGGACATAAAACTGTTGCATTCATGAGTTTTACTGACAAATGGCAATAAAAAATAAGGTCCACCAAAACAATAACTTGATAAAAATGTATATGAAATGCTGTAATAAGTACAGAAATGGTTTGCTCAGTGGGAAATGAATATCCAACTAGTCAGTGACGACTGTGTGGCGTTTGGAGTTTGTGACAGCAACCATGTGAGCTTATTACAGTATTATAGACACTATGTCCTGGGATTTACTATGGTCTATGTAGAATAACCCCTTACAGTATTATAGACACTATGTCCTGGGATTTACTATGTAGAATAACCCCTTACAGTATTATAGACACTATGTCCTGGATTTACTATAGTCTATGTAGAATAACCCCTTACAGTATTATAGACACTATGTCCTGGGATTTACTATGATCTATGTAGAAGAACCCCTTACAGTATTATAGACACTATGTCCTGGGATTTACTATGTAGAAGAACCCCTTACAGTATTATAGACACTATGTCCTGGGATTTACTATGGTCTATGTAGAAGAACCCCTTACAGTATTATAGACACTATGACCTGGGATTTACTATGATCTATGTAGAAGAACCCCTTACAGTATTATAGACACTATGTCCTGGGATTTACTATGGTCTTCTATGTAGAAGAACCCCTTACAGTATTATAGACACTATGTCCTGGGATTTACTATGTAGAATAACCCCTTACAGTATTATAGACACTATGTCCTGGGATTTACTATGGTCTATGTAGAATAACCCTTACAGTATTATAGACACTATGTCCTGGGATTTACTAGTAGAAGAACCCCTTACAGTATTATAGACACTATGTCCTGGGATTTACTATGGTCTATGTAGAATAACCCCTTACAGTATTATAGACACTATGTCCTGGGATTTACTATGGTCTATGTAGAAGGACCCCTTACCTTCTACCGACTCTTGTGTAGCTTGGGAGGTCATAGAGCAACACATGTTACATGTACGTGTGAGAGTCTCAGCTTTTATAATCGTTTGTCCAAATCGCACCGGCGTCGCGTGAGACTCATTGGGTTCATTTACCAGCACGCGATGCTGCCTGTGGAGAGACAAGCTCTCTCTATTTTTCTGTAGTTGTATTTGTTCAAACTGATTGGTTTAACAATTAGGTCATGTTTCACTGACCTCTTGATTGGCTGAGGGAAACAGGACATACATAAGCACAGTCCCGCCCATAAAACAGGAAATGTCCATTGATATGGTTACTTCAGTGCACCTGTCCTCTTGACATCAATTGATTAGAAAGACTATTCTTTCTAAGTGACCCGACAAACTTGTCACCAACAACACAGTAGTAAAGTAGTAATAAAATCTCTACTTGAATGACGTTTCTACACGTAGCCTACCAAAATCAACACGTTTCTAGTTCACTCATTTACAGATCCTCATTCATTCATGACCTCATTTAACTGGCAGCAGTTGACTAGGCTCTCTCTCTCTCTCTCTCTCTCTCTCTCTCTCTCTCTCTCTCTCTCTCTCTCTCTCTCTCTCTCTCTCTCTCTCTCTCTCTCTCTCTCTCTCTCTCTCTCTCTCTCTCTCTCTCTCTCTCTCTCTCTCTCTCTCTCTCTCTCTCTCTCTCTCTCTCTCTCCTCTCTCTCTCTCTCTCTCTCTCTCTCCTCTCTCTCTCTCTCTCTCTCTCTCTCTCTCTCTCTCTCTCTCCTCTCTCTCTCTCTCTCTCTCTCTCTCTCTCTCTCTCTCTCTCTCTCTCTCTCTCAACTAAAAAGGGTTTCAGACCGTGTTGGACACTCTGCCGCCCGCAAATTACCCAGAAACTAGTCGTTGGCACTATTACACAGACACACACACACAAAGTCCACCCACTACAGACAGACAAGGTGATTGGATTAACATCTACAGTGACCTTCACTCATTCAGAGCCCCACAAAGTATAAACTAATCAAATCTACCTCCCTCCTCCCAGGCAGTGCCCTCCCCTTTATCAAAACACACTCACACAAAAGAGACTCCACACAATCTCACCCACCGTCCGTCCGTCCAACCGGCTGTGCACACACACACACACACACACACCAACAAAGAAGAGAACGCTAAGTCAGCACAAACTGAGACCTGACAGTTACAGCCGAGCCATACAGCACCTCGTCTCATTTCAGCAAGTGTACCAGGAGTAACAGAGATCTCTAAACTTAGTGAATCTAACAGCGAGGAGGAAGAACTGCGCTGTTTGAGGGGTGGGGGGGGGGCGGGGCTGGGCTTGGTGTGTGGGGAAGCAGATGCAAGAGGAGAGCGGGAAAGACGAACAAACGGAGTGAACTATAAAAAAGGCATTTCAAAATATTGCATGCGATATAGATCTCTTACGATATGAATATTGCACGTGTCATTTTGTGATTTAGATGTGATTTAGAAGTGAATTAGATCAGCCCCAAGGTGATTTAGATGTGAATTAGATCAGCCCCAAGGTGATTTAGATCTGAATTAGATCAGCCCCAAGGTGATTTAGATGTGAATTAGATCAGCCCCAAGGTGATTTAGATCAGCCCCAAGGTGATTTAGATCAGCCCCAAGGTGATTTAGATCAGCCCCAAGGTGATTTAGATGTGAATTAGATCAGCCCTGGGTGATTTAGATGTGAATTAGATCAGCCCCAAGGTGATTTAGATGTGAATTAGATCCGCCCCAAGGTGATTTAGATCAGCCACAAGGTGATTTAGATGTGAATTAGATCCGCCCCAAGGTGATTTAGATCAGCCACAAGGTGATTTAGATGTGAATTAGATCCGCCCCAAGGTGATTTAGATGTGAATTAGATCCGCCCCAAGGTGATTTAGATCAGCCACAAGGTGATTTAGGATGTGAATTAGATCCGCCCCAAGGTGATTTAGATGTGAATTAGATCAGCCCTAGGTGATTTAGATGTGAATTAGATCCGCCCCCAAGGTGATTTAGATGTGAATTAGATCCGCCCCAAGGTGATTTAGATGTGAATTAGATCAGCCCTAGGTGATTTAGATGTGAATTAGATCCGCCCCAAGGTGATTTAGATGTGAATTAGATCCGCCCCAAGGTGATTTAGATGTGAATTAGATCAGCCCTAGGTGATTTAGATGTGAATTAGATCAGCCCTAGGTGATTTAGATGTGAATTAGATCCGCCCCAAGGTGATTTAGATGTGAATTAGATCAGCCCTGGGTGATTTAGATGTGAATTAGATCAGCCCCAAGGTGATTTAGATGTGAATTAGATCAGCCCTGGGTGATTTAGATGTGAATTAGATCAGCCCCAAGGTGATTTAGATGTGAATTAGATCAGCCCTGGGTCAGATGCGTTCAGTTTGGGTTACTTTCCTCTTGCTCGTTTTCTCTTCCCTCAACATACTTTTCTCTCAGCCAATGTGTAATAGCCTGAAGACTTACTGTCTGGCGTACTTCCATTATTCACATTTGGTCTTGTTTATAAACACGTTATATAAAAGGACAAGTATTCATTCAAATCAAATGCTTCGTTAACTACAGGTGTAGACTGTGGGGGTGCTTGCTGGTGACACTGTCTGTGATTTGTTTAGAATTCAAGGCACACTTAACAACATGGCTACCGCAGCATTCTGCAGGGATACTCCATCCCATCTGGTTTGCGCTTAGTGGGACTATCGTTTGTTTTACAACAGGACAATGACCCAACACACCTCCAGGCTGTGTAAAGGCTATTTGACCAAGGAGAGTGATGGAATGCTGCATCAGATGACCTGGCCTCCACAATCACCTGACCTCTAACCAATTGAGATGGTTTGGGATGAGTTGGACCTCAGAGTGAAGGAAAAGCAGCCAACAAGTGCTCAGCATATGTGGGAACTCCTTCAAGACTGTTGGGAAAAGCATTCCAGGCAAAGCTGTGTGAGAGAATGCCAAGTGTGTGCAAAGCTGTCATCAAGGCAAAGGGTGGCTACTTTGAAGAATCTCAAATATAAAATATATTTTGATTTTTTTTAACAGTTTGGTGTTTTTGTTACTATATGATTCCATATTTGTTATTTCATGGTTTTGATGTCATCACTATTATTCTACAATGTAGAAAATAGTACAAAATGTAAGAAAAACCTTTGAATGAGTAGGCGTATCCAAACGTTTGACTGGTACTGTATATTATTTATGTCCTTGTCGACCACAACTCAAAGAAACATATGATATTACAGTTCTTTAGGTCCGGTTGATAGGATAGTCTCGAACGGAGCTTGTCCAGTTTATTCTCCAGTGATTGTACATTCTCCAATAGAATGGAGAGTAGAGGCAGTTTATTAACTCAACGACGTAGTCTCGTCAGGGAGCCCACTCGTTTGCAAAGTCTCTTCCTCTATCGAGTCCCAGGGATTAGGGCCTGGTCCGGATATGAGCAGAACATCCACAGCTGCCGACTCATTGAAGTAAAAAAATCTTCATCCAAATCAAGGTTAGTGATCGCTATACTGATGTCCAGAAGCTGTTTTCGGTCATAGGAAATGATGACGGAAATGTTATGTAATTTTTTATTCATTTTTGAAACACACAAAATAGCAGAATTGGTCAGGAGCTTGTAAGGACAGCAGCTATCCACTGGAGCGCCATCATTCTCTCTGCATTTTCTGTGTACGTAAACAATATTTATCTACGAAAGTAGACTACAATCTCACCACATAAGTAGCCATGTTAGGAGTTTTGCCACAAACAGACTTCAATTAATGAGACACACATCCTTCTGTTTTACACTAGTTGGTTAGCCTAGTAGTCTATGCTGGAAATATCAAATAACTGCCTTTCTGTTCTAACGCTGCCTCCTCCTCTGGCAGCCTTCCATTTGCATTGTGTGTAATTCATGAGGAAATACAAGACAGTAGAGAACGGCTGAAGTATTGGATGTGAGAAAACAACATTCCATTCCTTTTTTTTCCCTGGTTCTCCTTTTTTAAATCTCTTATCTAGAAGCATCCATGTATTCTGGAAGGTTGGTTAGAGTAGTAGTAGTGTTAGGGTACTGCGATTCATAGCTCACACAAGCAGGGAGTGACCCAAATAAGCTCAGTCTTCTATCTCCAAGACATCTCCCTTGGAAAGACAGTGAAACAATAGTGTATACTGTCTCCTTTGTAACAAACTCTGTACAATGAATCAGTGCAGTATACAATGATAATCTCTGATTCTGTATGAGACTGCCATGGAGCAGGAGGAAAGGGAAGCAAAAAACACACACACACACACAGCACAACGAAAGGAGCACAGGTCAAAGAGGGAAGAAACATTACATGTGAAAGATGACTGTGCTTATGACCATGTAGGCATATTTCTGACTATCAGAACGCCACAGAGCAGGACCTCCTGAGTGGTGCAGTGATCTAAGGCATAGCATCGCAGTGCTTGAGGCATCACTACAGACCCGGGTTCGAACCAAGGCTGTGTCACAGCCGGCCGTGACCGGGAGACCCATGAAGTGGTGCACAATTGGCCCAGCGTCGTCCGGGTTAGGGAGGGTTTGGCTAGCCGGGATTTCTTTGTCCCATCGCACTCTAGCGACTCCTTGTGGTGGGCCGGGCACCTGCAAGCTGACCCTGATCGCCAGCTGGAAGGTGTTTCCTCCGACACATTGGTGCCGCTGGCTTCCGGGTTAAGCGATCAGTGTGTCAAGAAGCAGTGCAGCTTAGCAGGGTCGTGGCTCTCGACCTTCACCTCTCCCGAGTCAGTAGGGAAGTTGCAGCGATGGGACAAGACTGTAACTACCAATTGGATATCACAAAATTGGGGAGAAAAAGGGGTAAAAGTACAAAAATATTTTTAAAAGAATGCCACGGAGCAAGCGCACAAGAACACAGGGGGAGGAGGAACGCCATTACATTATGTCAAATATGATGCTGGAGAAGACATCACTGTCTTTGACCGCTCTGATTCCATATAAGGAAGCCATGAAGCAAGAGGAAGGGAACAAGATAGACACAGACTGTCATGAAACAAAAGGGAAGACGACAGGTCAGGGAGGGGAGAAAAATTCATTATGTGAAATATGATGCCGATAAGACATCGCTTTGACCTCTCTCAAGGTTAACCCTGGTCCTCACACCATCAGTGTAGTTCAATGGGATCCTATTTCACTCCAAAACACACAGGGCAACATGTCAAAGAAGAGAAAATCCTGTTTGTATGTCTTATTGGACAAGAGAGAGACATCCCCTACTGCATTCCCCTACTTACTCACAGTGACACATGAATACACACACGCGCACACAAACACACACACACACACACACACAATAAGATTCTGAGGAAAGGGGAGGATGTATGTCATTGCCTACTCAATACACCACTCATGAGTTGTGACATAGCCTAGATTGCAGGAATTTAGTGCACAAGGTTTAGACTATGACATCACTTATGACACCCTCAGTCATAACCAAGTGTCGTTATAAACACTTCCTAGTTCTTCTTGGAAGGGAAAACATGGCATGTGTTAAAGCTTAACATTGCTTTCCAACAGGGCACCATATGAATGAGAAATTGATTTGAAAGGAGACAAAATGCCATTTCCACAGCCCACCTGTCTATTTGTACAAAGACACACACACACACACACCTCAAAGAAGATGTAATAATTAACTTTGCTGATAAACCATGCAAATAAAAGAGTAAAGGTTCCCAGCTATGACAGAAGAGCCATTGATTCCCTATATGTTGTTCTTACAAGGTAAGGCAAGGCCTGGCCAGGTTAGGTTGGGATTTACCAGAGCCAAAGGCTATATGTTGTCCTTACAAGGCCTGGCCAGGTTAGGTTGGGATTTACCAGAGCCAAAGGCTATATGTTGTCCTTACAAGGCCTGGCCAGGTTAGGTTGGGATTTACCAGAGCCAAAGGCTATATGTTGTCCTTACAAGGCCTGGCCAGGTTAGGTTGGGATTTACCAGAGCTATAGGTATTGGCTCTGGGTGACATTTGGAGCAACACCTGAAAAGCAATGTGTTGAAATAAAGCATAAACAGAGGTTTGCTGATATAATGTGAGCATAACGAAACACATTTCATCCCAGCTTGGATAAGAAGGGAAAAGGTACTTAACTGAGGGAGATGTCGGCTGACGTTGGATTCTGACTGAGGGAGAGACAAAGCCCTAAAAAAAAAGTGGGCTAAAGCCTGTTCAGACAAAGGTCACAGACCCAACGTCTCACCACCTTGTCAGACAGTGACAGTGTGACTTGCTCTGAAGTGTGGGCAACCTTTACATCATAAACGTAGAATAAAGCAGACACTCGGGTGGTTATATGGGATACACTGCTTGTCCGTTGTTAATTCCAAGCGCAGCGTCAACTGAAGACCTGCTGAATGTGAAAGAGAGGAAGGCTGTGACTTGGAAATTCTGACTCACTTTATGAAGCACCGAGCCCCCTCGAATGAAAATCCCTCCTCCCATCCAGTCGGTAAATCTATAGGGAGAAACACACATAAACACACCAGATAAACAAAGAGGCACAACAGATGGAAAACACACACACACACACACATCATCATCACCCGAGTCACGGAGTGTAAGCAAATGAACTAACAAGATGCCAGCTGTCAAAATGCATGCCATGCTTTGTAGGGGTGCAGCTAACCCTTAAGCATGACTCTCAGTTCCATTAGATTACACACGACAGTCATTGGAGGAAGGCGTCTCCTGTACAGTGGTGTTTTCTTACGATCCCCGATGCTAGGTCTGAACATTAAAACCATAAGGATCTTTCATATATCAGCGAGAAATGATTTTCAAAAAACAAAATGTTAAATTGATACACATTTTTTTTTTATAGGGTTAGTTCTCCCACGGGGTCATATCGTCATGTTACAACGCGTGTTTGTAGAAGACAGACGGAAGACATTGCTAATTAGCTATTTAGCATGTGCTCCGAACACACCGAAGGCCGCCGGAAACGTGTTGTCACTGAAAAAATACGGTTGGCTGCAACTGTGGTAAAGCCGGTTAAAACTGTGTACAGTAAGTGTATACTTAGAATTTGAGAAATTATTTTTGATGTGATATGAAAGTAAAGTTTTTGTTGTTGTTTGTTTTTAAATCTTTCTAGAACCGTATCGCAATTGAGAATCGATTGAGATTAGGAGTATTTGGGGCTCTTTTGGCAGCCAGAGCCAGTCTACCTCAGAATATAAACATAGGAGAGTAAAGGTAAGAGTACATCTTGGGCTAAGGCGCAGTAAACAGCAAGCATGTTAGATCTGCAGTGACATTGGTCACAGAATCGAATGTGTTGCGCACTGTTGTACAGTAAATGGACCGCAACACCACGACTCCTACCTGAAACGTTATATATATATATATATAGATAGATGAGAGAGAGAGAGAGAGAGAGAGAGATGAGGAACTGTTGTCAATTCGAGAAGAAGAAGAAAAAAAATCGACGTCTCTAAACTGGTCGCTTGTTTATGGATCAGTAGCTAATATCAAAGATACTGGTAATTCAGCTAACGTTAGTTAATAACCTGCTGGCTAACTGTAAACTCACACAGCTAGCTACTGTAGCTAATTCTAAAATATATTGATAGGTGTAAGGTGTAGCCAAATCTCGAGGGAGGAAAGAAATATATATAAAAAGAAATATATATATATATTTATATATATATATATATATATATATATATATATATATATATATATATAAAAACAGTTGAGGCATAACTAAGCAATTTATATTTGACAAGTTTACCTTTCGTTACCTGAGATGGCTAGCTAGCTAGCTAACATAATGACGACTGTGATGCCAACTTCACAACGTTTAACGGCTGTGTTGGCAAGACAACTGAACGAGACCAAATCACACATTTCCACAGCACTCGAACCTAAACTCACATACATCAAAAATAACTAACCCATTTTATCTCTCTGGTTCTTATTTTGTTAGAAACAACAACAACATTGCTTGGTGGCATATGGACAGAAACTTGGTGACATCCTTTACCTGGAGTTTTCCTGTGGCCAGTTATCACTGCCTCTCCACTGACTGGATGCAACCAGGTTGTACTCTTTGCCTCTTCGCTGTTGGTGAGAAAGGGAAAAGGTGAAAACGTATCGCATTTGATGTGTATCCGAGTTAAAAAAATAAATAAAAAATTACAAATACACCCACGAATAATATCCAATAGATTATTACTTGATGAAGAAGACTCGTCCGTCCCGAGTGACCCCATAACTCCATGAAGAAGGGAGACAAGAGATCCACTGCGGGTGTAGATCCGCCGCCATGGCTGGCTGTAGCACGATTGAATCTCAGCGGCGGCGCGTCTCCGCTCTTTTGGAGCGCGTACACGGAAACCTTGGCAACGACGGAGTAGTGAGGGAAGAAAAAAAAAAAAAGGTGATCCTAACCTCTGGGGGGCGGCTATGGTCGGATTTCCTCTGGAGGGTGAATGAGCAGGCTATGGATGTAATATATATATATATAGTAACGACCCTGGGTTTATAAACGCGGATTTAGACTCTGCCGCTTACATTAAGATTTTAGTCATTTAGCAGAAGCTCTTATCCAGAGCGACTTACAGTAGTGAATGCATACATTTCATACGTTTTTTTTTCTTCCTTACTGGTCCCCCGTGGGAATCGAACCCACAACCCTGGCGTTGCAAATACCATGCTCTACCAACTGAGTCACACGGGACCACCGTTTATAAACCCAGGGTCGTTACAATATATATATAGATATATAGATATATCTATATATATCTTCTATTTGACAGTCATTAAAAAAAGTGATGTTGACTAATGAGCATGTGGGTTTGACTTTGCAAAGAACGTCAGGAACGCCTTTCCCATACTCTTATCCGCGCATATAGTCAAATTTGGTCCAGCCAGGGTCGGATTAAGAAATCATAGCCCCCAGCACACCCTAATTTTCTGTAAACAAATCCGTGCACGAAGATTCAATTCGATGCGTGGTCAATTTACTGTTAAAGAGAGAAAAAAAACGTTATAAAACCATAATAACGTTTGCAATGTGGCACAGGCTACAGTAGAGAACGGGTATTTTTAGGATTTTCACATATGGGGATTTTTTGTTTTAGTGTCCGAAGAAAATCTGCCTTTTAAAAACGCATTTCATGCAATTCTACCACATTTACATGACAGAAGACATTAGCTTCATCTTTTTTTACAACACAAATGACCGAGGTGAGTGGCTACTCTGACTGACAAACTGGGATCAATCTGGTCTTGATTCAAAATGTAGCTCAGACCAATGAAGCAACATGAGATATATATATATATCATAGGCTACAGTAGGCTACTAAATAACATTTCCAGTGGCACAGATAATTGTGGGGTACAGAGACAGGGCAGTCATTCAAAAATCATGTTAAACACTATTATTGCACACAGAGTGAGTCCATGCAACTTATTATGTCACTTGTTAAGCACCTTTCTACTCCTGAACTTATTTAGGCTTGCCATTAACAAAGGGGTTGAATACTTATTTCAGCTTATATATAAATATATATAATGTCAAAGTGGAATCATGTGTGTGTGTATATATATATATATATATATATATATATATATATATATATATATATATTATATATATATATATATATACACACATGATTCCACTTTGACATTATAGGGTATTGTCTGTATGCCAGTGACACAAAATCTCAATTGAATCCATTTTAAATTCAGGCTGTAACAAAACAAAATGTGTAAAATGTCAAGGGGGTGAATACTTTCTGAAGGCTCTGTATGTCTCTATATTATGCATGGGAAAACATGGGAACAGATTCCCAAAAAGTAAAATCACTTGGTGTTTATTTCCTGGTGTTTTACAGTCGATTATGTCCAACAAACAAAAAAAAACCTGGCCTGTGGCATCAATTCATCATTAGGTGAGTCAGTGTGCCGTAAGGTCCCTAAGTCGAGCAGTGAATTTTTAACACAGATTCAATCACAAAGACAAGGGAGATTTTCCAATGCCTTGCAAAGAACGGCAGGTATTTTTTTGTATTTTTACCCATCTAAAAATAAATAAAAAAAACATTGAATATTCCTTTGAGCATGATGAAGTTATTAATTACACTTTGGATGGTGTATCAATACACCCAGTCACTACAAAGATACAGGCATCCTTCCTAACTCAGTTGCTGGACAGGATGGAAACCCCTCAGGGATTTCACCATGAGGTCAGTGGTGGCTTTAGAACAGTTACAGAGTTTAAGGCTGTGATAGGAGAAAACTGAGGATGGATCAACAACATTGTAGTTACTCCACAATATTAACCTAATTGACAGAGTGAAAAGAAGGAAGCCTGTACAGAATACAAAATATTCCAAAATATGCATCCTGTTTGCAACAAATGTGGTAAAGCAGTTGTAATCAGGATAAAATGTTATGTTTGGGGCAAATCCAGTATAACACATTACTGAGTATCACTCTCCATATTTTCAAGCATAGTGGTGGATGCATCATGTTATGCATATGCTTGTAATCGTTAAGGACTGGGGAGTTTTTCAGGATTAAAACAGAAACGGAATGGAGCTAAGCAGAGGCAAATCCTAGAGGAAAACGTGGTTCAGCCTGCTTTCCACCAGATACAGGGAGATGAATTCACCCTTTCAGCAGGACAATAACCTAAAACACAAGGCCAAATCTACTCTGGATTTGCTTACCAAGAAGACAGTGAATATTCCTGAGTGTCCGAGTTACAGTTTTGACATAAATCTGCTTGAAAATATATGGCAAGACTTGAAAAGGACTGTCTAGCAATGATCAACAACCAATTTGACAGAGCTTGAAGAATTTTGAAAGAACAATGGTAAAATGTTGCACATATCCACGTGTGGAAATCTCTCTGCCAAAGGGTGCTTCTACAAAGTATTGACTCAGGGTGTGAATACTTATGTAAAGAAGATTTCTGTATTTAATGTTCCAAACATCTGCAACATTTCTCAAAACATGTTTTCACTTTGGTATTGTGTGTAGATGGGTGAGAAAAAAAGTCAATTTAATCCATTTTGAATTCAGGCTGTAACAACAAAATGTGGAATAAGTCGTATGGTATGAATACTTTCTGAAGGCACTGTATGTGATTTTATACAAATGGAAGCAAGGTTTGAAATGATTATGTTTTAGTCAAATATTATATACAGTATTTGTTTGGGTTTCTTGCAGTCAATTTGCATTCTTTATATTCCGGCCCCCTGACCATCCACTCAAGAGAAGAAGAAAAAATCGTCCCGCTGCTGAATCTATTTGATGATCCCTGCCATAGGCTACTCACGGTGATGGCCAATGTGCTCGTCGTGGCAATAGCTTAACTCAATAGCTTAACTCTACTTTGAAAAACAGTGTTGCTGTTAGTCAGCGGTGTAGTGGAGGGAATACGCCATACAGTGGCTTGCGAAAGTATTCACCCCCCCTTGGCTTTTTTCCTTTTTTGTTGCCTTACAACCTGGAATTAAAATAGATTTTTTGGGGGGGGTTTGTATAATTTTATTTACACAACATGCCTACCACTTTGAAGATGCAAAATATTTTTTTTAATTGTGAAACATACCAGAAAGAAGACAAAAAAAAAAACGGAATACTTGAGCGTGCATAAGTATTCACCGCCCCCCCTCCCCAATTCAATACTTTGTAGAGCCACCTTTTGCAGAAATTACAGCTGCAAGTCTCTTGGAGTATGTCTCTGTAAGCTTGGCACATCTAGCCACTGGGATTTTTGCCCATTCTTCAAGGCAAAACTGCTCCAGCTCCTTCAAGTTGGATGGGTTCTGCTGGTATACAGCAATCTTTAAGTCATACCACAGATTCTCAATTGGATTGAGGTCTGGGCTTTGACTAGGCCATTCCAAGACATTTAAATGTTTCCCCTTATACCACTCGAGTGTTGCTTTAGCAGTATGTTTAGGGTCATTGTCCTGCTGGAACGTGAACCTCCGTCCCAGTCTCAAATCTCTGGAAGACTGAAACAGATTTCCCACAAGGATTTCCCTGTATTTAGCGCCATCCATCATTTCTTCAATTCTGACCAGTTTCCCAGTCGCTGCCGATGAAAAACATCCCCACAGCATGATGCTGCCACCACCATGCTTCACTGTGGGGATGGTGTTCTCGGAGTGATGAGATGTGTTGGGTTTGCGCCAGACATAGTATTTTCCTTGATGGCCAAAAAGCTCAATTTTAGTCTCATTTGACCAGAGTACCTTCTTCCATATGTTTGGGGAGTCTCCCACATGCCTTTTGGCAAACACCAAACGTGTTTGCTTATTTTTTTCTTTAAGCAATGGCTTTTTTCTGGCTACTCTTCCATAAAGCCCAGCTCTGTGGAGTGTACGGCTTAAAGTGGTCCTATAGACAGATATTCCAATCTCTGTTGTGGAGCTTTGCAGCTCCTTCAGGGTTATCTTTGGTCTCTTTGTTGCCTCTCTGATTAATGCCCTCCTTGCCTGGTCCGTGAGTTTTTGGTGGGCGGCCCTCTCTTGGCAGGTTTGTTGTGGTGCCATATTCTTTCCCTTTTTTAATAATGGATTTAATGGTGCTCCGTGGGATGTTCAAAGTTTCGGTTATTTTTTTAATAAAAATTGCTGCCATTCTGATTTCCTATTACAATATAATAGGGTAAAATGATTCCAAATATGATCAAAATGACTTT
Organism: Salmo salar; assembly: GCF_965601325.2. Taxonomy (NCBI): domain Eukaryota; kingdom Metazoa; phylum Chordata; class Actinopteri; order Salmoniformes; family Salmonidae; genus Salmo; species Salmo salar. The sequence continues at coordinate 120,077,957 of NC_138300.1, forward strand.
GTAATGTTGTCTACCCACTAACTAAACCCCACAGATAATATGGGCAATAATTCTGATCATAAAATACTCTTAAGACCTTCATGGGGGTCATTTTGAGGTCATTTTGACCATAGTCCTGAGGTAATATTGTGGTCATTTTGACCATAGTCCTGAGGTAATATTGAGGCCATTTTGACCATAGTCCTGAGGTAATATTGTGGACTTTGTGATAGATTAATTAAAAACATGAGCTGGCGTACACCCAGAGAAAATTATTTTATGTAGAGGTGCTGACGAACGGTGAATAAACTATAAAAAGAAAGAAAAGACTTTGTGATAGAGCCACCAGCTGGGGCATGTCTAAAGAAGTATATTTGGTTATAGTGCCTTATCAGATTTGGCCATAACCTCCCACAGCCAACCAGCTGCATGGGGCCATATTGGACTAGATTCACTTGGGCATAACCTCCCACCGCCATCCAGCTGCATGGGGCCATTTTGGAATAGATTCACTTGGCCATTTCTCCATAAATAATTGGTAGATACACCCCAATGATAGCTTAAAATGTTTGAGGGGGTCTGGAAAACACAAACAAATGCTCGCAAGATGCCATATATGAAAACGTGTGCCAACTTACGTTTTTTGTAAATGTTTTTATAGCTAGTTTACATGTAAACCAATTAAATGGGTGTTGTGAATCGTGTCCAATACGGCCCCATGCAGCTGGTTGGCAGATTTACAAAATCCCTCAGAGGGGAGTAGCAAATTGCTGAACTTGATCAGCCAAGTTGATTTCCCCTGTTGACTCTCTCTTAATGCCACACACTTGTCACTAATTATCAAAACTGCCCTGATAGGCTCAATCACACCTTTAGTTTGTATTTAAATCCTGTCAAGCGTTTCCTACGTTTCTATACAGTTGTTAAGAGCAGGAAGCACCAGTGACTCGGTCTATAAAAAAAGTGGTCAGATGAAGCAGATGCTAAACTACAGGACTGTTTTGCTATCACAGACTGGAATATGTTCTGGGATTCCTCCGATGGCATTGAGGAGTACACCACATCAGTCACTGGCTTTATCAATAAGTGCATTGAGGACGTCGTCCCCACAGTGACTATACGTACATACCCCAATCAGAAGCCATGGATTACAGGCAACATTCGCATTGAGCTAAAGGGTAGAGCTGCCGCTTTCAAGGTGCGAGACTCTAACCCGGAAGCTTACAAGAAATCCGCTATGCCCTGCGACGAACCATCAAACAGGCAAAGCGTCAATAAAGGGCTAAGATTGAATCATACTACACCGGCTCCGACGCTCGTCTTATGTGGCAGGGCTTGCAAACCTTTACAGACTACAAAGAGAAGCACAGCCGAGAGCTGCCCAGTGACACGAGAATACCAGATGAGCTAAATAACTTATATGCTCGCTTCGAGGCAAGCAACACTGAGGCATGCATGAGAGTATCAGCTGTTCCGGACGACTGTGTGATCACGCTCTCCGTAGCCGACATGAGTAAGACCTTTAAACAGGTCAACATACACAAGGCTGCAGGGCCAGATCGATTACCAGGACGTGTGCTCCGGGCATGTGCTGACCAACTGGCAGGTGTCTTCACTGACATTTTCAACATGTCCCTGATTGAGTCTGTAATACCAACATGTTTCAAGTAGACCACCATAGTCCCTGTGCCCAAGAAAGCAAAGGTAATCTGCTTAAATGACTACAGACCCATAGCACTCACGTCCGTAGCCATGAAGTGCTTTGAAAGGTTGGTAATGCCTCACATCAACACCATTATCCCAGAAACTTTAGACCCACTCCAATTTGCATACCTCCCAAACAGATCCACAGATGATGCAATCTCTATTGCACTCCACACTGCCCTTTCCCACCTGGACAAAAGGAACACCTATGTGAGAATGCTATTCATTGACTACAGCTCAGCGATCAACACCATAGTGCCCTCAAAGCTCATCACTAAGCTAAGGATCCTGGGACTAAACACCTCCCTCTGCAGCTGGATCCTGGACTTCCTGACGGGCCGCCCCCAGGTGGTGAGGGTAGCTAGCAACACATCTGCCATGCTGATCCTCAACACTGGAGCTCCCCAGGGGTGCGTGCTCAGTCCCCTCCTGTACTCCCTGTTCACCCACGAATGCATGGCCAGGCACGACTCCAACACCATCATTAAGTTTGCAGATGACACAACAGTGGTAGGCCTGATCACCGACAACGACGAGACAGCCTATAGGGAGGAGGTCAGAGACCTGGCCGTGTGGTGCCAGAATAACAACCTATCCCTGAACGTAACCAAGACTAAGGAGATGATTGTGGACTACAGGAAAAGGAGGACCGAGCACGCCCCCATTCTCATCAACGGGGCTGTAGTGGAGCAGGTTGAGAACTTCAAGTTCCTTGGTGTCCACATCAACAACAAATTAGAATGGTCCAAACACACCAAGACAGTCGTGAAGAGGGCACGACTGTCAGGAAACTAAATAGATTTGGCATGGGTCCTGAGATCCTCAAAAGGTTCTACAGCTGCAACATCAAGAGCATCCTGACCGTTGCATCACTGCCTGGTACGGTAACTGCTCGGCCTCCGACTGCAAGGCACTTCAGAGGGTAGTGCGTACGGTCCAGTACATCACTGGGGCAAAGCTGCCTGCCATCCAGGACCTCTACACCAGGCGGTGTCAGAGGAAGGCCCTAAAAATTGTCAAAGACCCCAGCCACCCCAGTCATAGACTGTTCTCTTTACTACCGCATGGCAAGCGGTACCGGAGTGCCAAGTCTAGGACAAAAAGGCTTCTCAACAGTTTTTAGCCCCAAGCCATAAGACTCCTGAACAGGTAACCAAATGGTTACCCGGACTATTTGCATTGTGTGCCCCCCCCCCCCCCCACCCCTCTTTTTAATGCTGCTGCTACTCTGTTTATCTTATATGCATAGTCACTTTAACTATACATTCATGTACATACTACCTCAATTGGGCCGACCAACCAGTGCTCCCACACAGTGGCTAACCGGGCTATCTGCATTGTGTCCAGCCCACCACCCGCCAACCCCTCTTTTACGCTACAGCTACTCTCTGTTCATCATATATGCATAGTCACTTTAACCATATCTACATGTACATACTACCTCAATCAGCCAGACTAACCGGTGTCTCTTTATAGCCTTGCTACTCTTATTTTCAAATGTCGTTTTACTGTTGTTTTATTTCTTTACTTACTTACTTACTTTTTCCTACCTACCTACCTACCTACCTACCTACCTACCTACCTACCTACCTACCTACCTACCTACCTACCTACCTACCTACCTACCTACCTACCCACACACACACATACCTTTTTTTTCCCGCACTATTGGTTAGAGCCTGTAAGTAAGCATTTCACTGTAAGGTCTACACCTGTTGTATTCGGCGCACGTGACAAATAAACTTTGATTTGATTTGTATGTTTGTTTCCTATTTTCCACATATTTTAGTTAAGTTATAACATAACATCAAGATGTCATATAATTTCCTTATTTTCCTTATTTGAGATATATTGTTTACATTTTATGTTATGAAACCTGCTGATAATGTCCAAAAGCACAAGTCCTGACGTCTGCTTACTCTCTGACCGGAGCAGAGTACCACTCGTGACATCTACAGTATCCAACCAGTTAACTGTCTTGGGCTTCTTAGAATATTTTTCAGTGGCCATATTGTAAATGGCTGCCAGGGGAGGTAATGGACAAAATCTGCAATGGCACAATAGCCAAAAATACTGTAGACATGCCCCAGCTGTGTGAAATTAGGTGGCTTTATCACAACGTCCACAATTTGGTCATAATGTCCTCAGTATGACCCCCATGAAGGTCTGAAGAGTATTTTATTATCATAATTATTGTATATATTATCTGTGGGGTTTATTTAGTGGGTAGATGAAATTCTTCGTTTTTATATTATTTGGAATGACTTTACCTTTTTTTCTTCTAACAGGACATCCGGATGGCAGCCATTTTATTAAAATGGCCGCAATGGTTGACTGACGGGGTTCCCAGATTGCTTCTAATTTTTTTAATTTTCCTTAAGGTATCTAGCATTAGTGTACCAAATTTGATACTTTTATCATAAAATGGAACAATTATTTCACCTATCTGCTGTACTAATAAGTGTAGCTGGTGCATCAAAGTCAGGCGCAGGAGAGCAGAGATGAGTGGACAAAGCACTTTACTAAGGCAATCATTTGCACAGAATGCAACTGCGTCACAAAACAAATGCCCAACGAACCAGTGAGGCAGCACAAAGTACAAAAACACAAGTACAAAGGCTGCCACAAAGCACGGGTAATAAAATAAACCCGGTGTAAACCAACCGGAAGCGTGCCAACCTCAACAATAAACAATTACACACAGACATGGGGGTTAACAGAGGGTTAAATACATGACATGTAATGAGGGAATGAATACCAGGTGTGTGGGAAAACAAGACAAAACAAATGGAAAATGAAAGGTGGATCGGCGATAGCTAGAAGACCGGTGACGTCGACCGCCGAATGCCGCCCGAACAAGGAGAGGGACCGACTTCGGCAGAAGTCGTGACACTAAGCAATGTAACTGGAGCAGCTTCACCCCCACTTTCAAAATAGGGGAGCAAATTAGCTGTTGCACCCCCCACTTTCAAAATAGGGGAGCAAATTAGCTGTTGCACCCCCACTTTCAAAATAGGGGAGCAAATTAGCTGTTGCACCCCCCACTTTCAAAATAGGGGAGCAAATTAGCTGTTGCACCCCCACTTTAAAAATAGGGGAGCAAATTAGCTGTTGCACCCCCACTTTCAAAATAGGGGAGCAAATTAGCTGTTGCACCCCCACTTTCAAAATAGGGGAGCAAATTAGCTGTTGTACCCCCACTTTTTTTATGAGACAATTATCATAATCTATTGGGTAATTTGTCATGTTCAATGATTTAGTAATGTTTTGAGCTAGTATGTATTAATATAGAGATGTCAATTTTATGTATTATATAATAATTAACAGATTGCATTTTGTGCCACCGTCTTAGTTCAGTGCTGTTAGAAATCACTAGTTGCACTACAGGTGTATAAAATAAAAAAGGCACCTGCAAAATAATTCTTTATGTAATTTTTTTTTTTTGTGCTCTTACATTTGTGTCGTTGTTACATATAATTTCACTTTGCCTGTAAGAACCATGATGAGCACGGCCGGGCATTTCTTGGCTTCGCTGAATCGCAGCCTCTGACTCTTAGTAGCCTTCCATTAGCCTACCAAAGGCTGCACTTTTGCAGAAAACTGCATGTCTTGTAGCTCGCAGTAGCTTGTAATTAAGAAATAATCAGTAGACATAATATTACATCTGAGAATCATTTTTCCTCCACAGTTGACAGGTATTTAACACCAGACCATTCTGAATTTTTATATATATTTTCCCAACATCAATGGGTTAAATCACATTGTTAAAATGTTTTCATTCAGCTACTGGGTGAGTCCCATATGTGAGTGCACCTTGCCCACTTTGCAGTTACAATGCAGCCAAGCTTTCTATGTATGCGCCAAATGAAAAAGCACAGGATCATTTGTATCTAAAAACAAAACTTTCTCTGCTTGGCTTGCTAAGTAATATCTCCAAAATAATAAATGTTTACCTTCTTTGCGTCATATATGACTGTTTAAGGAAAAGCAATTTCATGGTGACAGCGCTTCAAACAATGGCAAAACAAAAGTCGATGTTGGAGGAAAAATTTAATGTGCTTGCTGATTATCTGTTTCTTCATGAGTTGTTGTCAAATATGTAGCCTAGAGTGGAGGGCCCTAGAGGAGGAAGGGTAGGACCATCATCCTCAGTTGTGAAATAGTGAAACATTAAAGTTATCAAAGTTTATTTATGATACAGCGTTTAAGCTGCTAGTGAAAATTATTGTTGTTTGTTCCTGAACTGTTTGTTCCAGCGGGTGATTCCCTGATCCACCTCTACGCAGACAACACCATTCTGTATACATCTGGCCCTTCTTTGGACACTGTGTTAACTAACCTCCAAACGAGCTTCAATGCTATACAACTCTCCTTCCGTGGCCTCCAACTGCTCTTAAACGCTAGTAAAACTAAATGCATGCTTTTCAACCATTCGCTGCCCGCACCCGCCCGCCCAACTAGCATCACTACTCTGGACGGTTCTGACCTAGAATATGTGGTCAACTACAAATGCCTAGGTGTCTGGCTAGACTGTAAACTCTCCTTCCAGACTCATATTAAACATCTCCAATCCAAAATCAAATCTAGAATCGGCTTTCTATTTCGCAACAAAGCCTCCTTCACTCACACCGCCAACTTACCCTAGTAAAACTGACTATCCTACCGATCCTCGACTTCGCCGATGTCATCTACAAAATAGCTTCCAATACTCTACTCAGCAAACTGAATGCAGTCTATCACAGTGCCATCCGTTTTGTTACCAAAGCCCCTTATACCACCCACCACTGCGACCTGTATGCTCTAGTCGGCTGGACCTCGCTACATATTAGTCGCCAGACCCACTGGCTCCAGGACATCTATAAATCTATGCTAGGTAAAGCCCCGCCTTATCTCAGCTCACTGGTCACGATAACAACACCCACCCGTAGCACGCACTCCAGCAGGTATATCTCACTGGTCATCCCCAAAGCCAACACTTCCTTTGGCTGCCTTTCCTTCCAGATCTCTGCTGCCAGTGACTGGAATGAATTGTAAAAATCGCTGAAGTTGGAGACTTATATCTCCCTCACTAACTTTAAACATCAGCTATCTGAGCAGCTAACCGATCGCTGCAGCTGTACACTGCCCATCTGTAAGTAGCCCATCCAATCTACCTACCTCATTCCCATATTGTTTTTATTTACTTTTCTGCTCTTTTGCACACCAGTATTTCTACTTGCACATCATCATCTGCTCATCTATCACTCCAGTGTTAATCTGCTAAATTGTAATTACTTCGCTATTATGGCCTATTTATTGCCTTACCTCCTCACGTCATTTGCACACACTGTACATAGACTTTCTTTTTTTCCCTATTGTGTTATTGACTGTACGCTTGTTTATATATGAGTAACTCTGTGTTGTTTGTGTCTCACTGCTTTGCTTTATCTTGGCCAGGTCGCAGTTGTAAATGAGAACTTGTTCTCAACTAGCCTATCTGGTTAAATAAAGGTGAAATAAAAAACATTACAAATACATTTTAAAAAAACTGTCCGAATGGTTCAGCTATCCTTCAGCAAGTTGGTTCAACTTCATAGCTGGAGACAGACACTGACAGAGGGACTTTTATAAGGAACAGATATGGAAGTTCTCTCTGGGGGAAAAATAAATAAATCTATATTCTGTTGGGAACTTCTATTCTAACTCTAGTACATGAGGTTGTTCTCTGGTTATAGAGGGGTGTTCAAATCAAACTAATGGGATTTTTTTAGGGGTTGATAGGTGACCAGAGCCAAACACACACACCATTATTCACACTCCATTTACCCTGCAGGAGCCAGGCAACAGCTAATCTCACCAGTCAAATGCCTGCCTCTGTGTCTGTCTGCTGTCAAAAGAAACATTTCATTTGTGTCAATATGGAGAGGCCCTTGAAAAGGAACTACATCACCAGTCTCTATACCAGGACAGCTGTGAACTTTATATTCACCTGCGTTACCCAGCAGGCCTCAAAGACATGGATGAACAAGATGAGGAACTAAAGGGGAAATTGGATAGTAATGATGAGGCTGTCTTTTAGTGTAGTCACGGGGTCATACTTCACAGTTTCCTTTATTTTTTATGCAACGTTGATTCTCCGCATCACTTTCGGAACATGTCCATGCTGCTCTTCCTGACCAAATGTGAACATATTGTTGCTACTGGAAAATATTTTGTTTCTCGGGGAAAAGGTTATTAGCTTGTCAAGTTTCAGTCACGAGAACCACAGTCTTTTAGTAGTTTTTTTTCTTGTGGTTTTCTGTCTCTATAACTGAGGTGTTTTTCTGTCTCTATAACTGAGGTGTGTTTCTGTCTCTATGAGAGAGAGAGAGAGAGAGAGAGAGAGAGAGAGAGAAGACAGACAGACAGACAGACAGACAGACAGACAGACAGACAGACAGACAGACAGACAGACAGACAGACAGACAGACAGACAGACAGACAGACAGACAGACAGACAGACAGACAGACAGACAGACAGACAGACAGACAGACAGACAGATCCTGGCACTGTCCTTTCAGCACCAACGAAGGGCATTCCAATCACTTAAAATGACATCTCATCAAGACCTGTTGCCTAAACCTAAATCATCACTTACTATTATTACTACAAATGGAAGGTCATCACTTCTCACAATAGGGATCATTTAGTTAAGTTAAATCAAAGCTAAAATCAATGTCTTAGACTTAAAACGAATCATCCAAGAGATCATACGCTGTTTACCAGGCTACGGACGTTAAGGCTAATCTGAAGACGGTGCTGGCTAAAGCTAAAACTGGTGAGTGTAGAGAGTATAGGGATATTGTTATCCACGTTGGCACCAACGATGTTAGGATGAAACAGTCAGAGGTCACCAAGCGCAACATAGCTTCAGCGTGTAAATCAGCTAGAAAGATGTGTCGGCATCGAGTAATTGTCTCAGGCCCCCTCCCAGTTAGGGGGAGTGATGCACTCTACAGCAGTCTCACAACTCAATTGCTGGTTGAAAACTGTTTTCTGCCCCTTCCAAAAGATAGAATTTGTAGATAATTGGCCCTTTCTGGGACTCACCCACAAAAAGGACCAAGCCTGGCCTGCAGAGGAGTGACGGACTCCATCCTAGCTGGAGGGGTGCTCTCATCTTATCTACGAACATAGACAGGGCTCTAACTCCCCTAGCTCCACAATGAAATAGGGTGCAGGCAAGGCAGCAGGCTGTTAGCCACCCTGCCAGTTTAGTGGGGTCTGCCACTAGCACAGTCAGTGTAGTCAGCTCAGCTATCCCCATTGAGACCGTGTCTGCGCCTCGATCTAGGTTGGGCAAAACTAAACATGGCGGTGTTTGTCTTCGCAATCTCACTGGAATAAAGACCTCCTCCATTTCTGTCATTATTGAAAGAGATTGTGATATCTCACATCTCAAAATAGGGCCACTTAATGTTACAGTTGAAGTCAGAAGTTTACATACACCTTATCCAAATACATTTAAACTCAGTTTTTCACAATTCCTGACATTTAATCCTAGTAAACATTCCCTGTCTTAGGTCAGTTAGGATCACCACTTTATTTTAAGAATGTGAAATGTCAGAATAATAGTGGAGAGAATGATTTATTTCAGCTTTTATTTCTTTCATCACATTCCCAGTTGGTCAGAAGCTTACATACACTCAATTAGTATTTGGTAGCATTGCCTTTAAATTGTTTAACTTGGGTCAAACATTTCGGGTAGCCTTCCACAAGCTTCCCACAATAAGTTGGGTGAATTCTGGCCCATTACTCCTGACAGAGCTGGCGTAACTGAGTCAGGTTTGTAGGCCTCCTTGCTCACACACGCTTTTTCAGTTCTGCCCACAAATGTTCTATAGGATTGAGGTCAGGGCTTTGGGATGACCTTGACTTTGTTGTCCTTAAGCCATTTTGCCACAACTTTGAAAGTATGCTTGGGGTCATTGTCCATTTGGAAGACCCATTTGCAACCAAGCTTTAACTTCCTGACTGATGTCTTGAGATGTTGCTACAATATAGCCACATAATTTCCCTCCTCATGATGCCATCTATTTTGTGAAGTGCACCAGTCCCTCCTGCAGCAAAGCACCCCCACAACATGATGCTGCCAACAACGTGCTTCACGGTTGGGATGGTGTTCTTCGGCTTGCAAGCCTCCCCCTTTTTCCTCCAAACATAACAATGGTTATTATGGCCAAACAGTTCTAGTTTTGTTTCATCAGACCAGAGGACATTTCTCCAAAAAGTACGATCTTTGTCCCCATGTGCAGTTGCAAACCGTAGTCTGACGATTTCGTCTTTTGAGCTTCTAGTCATGAAATCTATACAGCCTACTCAATCACTTTTTATAGCTACTGTTTACTGGCCTCCTGGGCTGTATACAGCTTTCCTCACTGAGTTCCCTGAATTCCTATCGGCTCTTGTAGTCATGGCAGATAATATTCACATTTTTGGTGACTTTAATATTCACATGGAAAGTCCACAGACCCACTCCAAAAGGCTTTCAGAGCCATCATCGACTCAGTGGGTTTTGTCCAACATGTCTCTGGACCTACTCACTGTCACAGTCATACTCTGGACCTAATTTTGTCCCGTGGAACAAATGTTGTGGGTCGTAATGTTTTTCCTCATAATCCTGGACTATCGGACCACCATTTTATTAAGTTTGCAATCGCAACAAATAATCTGCTCAGACCCCAACCAAGGACCATCAACAGCCGTGCTATAAATTCTCGGACAACCCAAAGATTCCTAGATGCTCTTCCAGAGTCTCTCCACCTACCCAAGGACGTCAGAGTACAAAAATCAGTTAATCACCTAACTGAGGAATTCAATTTAACCTTGAATAATACCCTAGATACAGTCGCACCTCTAAAAACAAAAAACATTTGTCATAAGAAACTAGCTCCCTGGTATACAGAAAATACCCGAGCCCTGAAGCAAACTTCCAGAAAATTGGAACGGAAATGGCGCTACACCAAACTGGAAGTCTTCTGACTAGCTTGGAAAGACAGTACCGTGCAATATCGAAGAGCCCTCACTGCTGCTCGATCATCCTGTTTTTCTGACTTAATTGAGGAAAGTAAGAACAATCCAAAAATACATTTTTATACTGTCGCAAAGCTAACTAAAAAGCAACATTCCCCCAAAAGGATGGCTTTCAATTCAGCAGTGATAAATTCATTAACTTCTTCGACAAAAAGATCATGATCATTAGAAAGCAAATAACGGACTCCTCTTTAAATCTGCGTATTTCTCCAAAGCTCAGTTGTCCTGAGTCTGCACAACTCTGCCAGGACCTAGGATCAAGGAAGACACTCAAGTTTTTTAGTACTATATCTCTTGACACATTGATGAAAATAATCATGGCCTCTAAACCTTCAAACTGCATACTGGACCCTATTCCAACTAAACTACTGAAAGAGCTGCTTCCTGTGCTTGGTCCTCCTATGTTGAACATAATAAACGGCTCTCTATCCACCGGATGTGTACCAAACTCACTAAAAGTGGCAATAATAAAGCCTCTCTTCAAAAACCAAAACCTTGACCCAGAAAATATAAAAAAAACTATCGGCCTATATCGAATCTCCCATTCCTCTCAAAATTGTTTTGAAAAAGCTGTTGCGCAACAACTCACTCCCTTCCTTGAAGACAAACAGTGCATACGAAACGCTTCAGTCTGGTTCAAGACCCCATCATAGCACTGAGACTGCACTTGTGAAGGTGGTAAATTGTCACGATTCCCACCGACGGTGGCGCCCCCTCCTGCTCGGGTGGCGCTCGGCGGTCGTCGTCACCGGCCTATTAGCTGCCACCGATTCCCTTTTGCTTTTCCCTTTTTTTTAAATTTTAGACACCTGTGGTCAATTAGCCATTAGAGGAGCTATTTAGTTTAGCTGGCCCGCTCCTTGTCGTGCGGGATTAATTGTTGTATTCGACTGTCTAGTTCGTGTCGGCTTGGCATTGTCGTACCTTGTATTTATTCCCCTGTGTTTGAGAACTTTGTTTTCTTTTTTCAAAGTGTTATTAAAAAACAACACTCCCTGTGCTCGTTGCTTCCTGCGCCTCATTCCTAACAACACGACTACCAACGCCGTTACATAAATGACCTTTTAATGGCGTCAGACCGAGGCTCTGTGTCACGTAGAGTAGGCCAGAAGGCTAAAGGGAAAAAAACCTAACCTCTATCAAATAAAAAGATGGCGGAGCCGCATAAGTACTTCTGTGCTTCTGGGTGTTTTATTTACATAGTGAATCCGGAAGAAAAACAACAGTACTGCCATCCAAAGGTTACATTATGGGGACAGGTTAAAAACAATGCTGCCCCATCAACAACTCAATCCAAAATGGTTCCCCCCCTTGAACTGAAAGAGAGGCTCCTTTTGTAGGGGAAGCCCCTCCCATCAGAACATACCCAGCACTAATTCATTAAGCAATTACCTTCATCAAAGCCTACATTTTCCACTCAGCTAAACAATTCATTATATACATTGCAACATGTTTCTCATGATACAATATAGCAATATAACACATTTAGAAAATCCCATCCCTACTGACATGGAGTCTTCCAATGTGCCCATTCACATGAACGAGCCATTCAGGACAGGCACTACAAAGCCAGCCCGATTACCGAAAGCTCTGGCCCTTATCCCAGCATACCCGGAAGCTACAGAGATGGAGAGAGAGGAACAGAACCAAACAAACAAAGCGCTCATCCATAACATTGATAAGTACAGTAACGTTGCTTAAATTAAACATGAATGCTTGTCTGTATATTCTTTATACCAGAAACTGTTACTGATGAGAGGTAAGAATAAAGTGTGAAATGTATGTACTAAGATAGAGAAGTTAACTTGTGTGTCGACCCACATTGTTAATGTAGCTGATAACGGAGCAGGGAGGCGCCATGAATGTGTGTGTGTTAGTGTACCAAACGCTGCCTGCGGTCACTGAGGGACTTCTCCGTCACACTCTGCATCTGTCCTCGTGGTCCTAGACCTTAGTGCTGCTTTTGATACCATCGATCACCACATTCTTTTGAAGAGATTGGAAACACAAATTGTTTTGCACGGACAAGTTCTGGCCTGGTTTAGATCTTATCTGTCGGAAAGATATCAGTTTGTCTCTGTGGATGGTTTGTCCTCTGACAAATGAACTGTAAATTTCGGTGTTCCTCAAGGCTCCGTTTTAGGACCACTATTGTTTTCATTATATATTTTACCTCTTGGTGATGTCATTCGGAAACATAATGTTAACTTTCACTGCTATGCGGACGACACACAGCTGTACGTTTCGATGAAACATGGTGAAGCCCCAAAATTGCCCTCCCTGGAAGCCTGTGTTTCAGACATAAGGAAGTGGATGGTGGCAAATGTTCTACTTTTAAACTCGGACAAAACAGAGATGCTAGTTCTAGGTACCGAGAAACAAAGCGATCTTCTGTTGAATCTGACAATTAATCTTGATGGTTGTACTGTCGTTTCAAATAAAACTGTGAAGGACCTCGGCGTTACTCTAGACCCTGATCTTTCTTTTGACGAACATATCAAGATTGTTTCAAGGACAGCTTTTTACTATCTACATAACATTGCAAAAATCAGAAACTTTCTGCCCAAAAATGATGCAGAAAAAAATATGCTTTTGTCACTTCTAGGTTAAACAACTGCAATGCTCTACTTTCCGGCTACTGGGATAAAGCACAAAATAAATAAAGCACGAATCAGTTAGTGCTAAACACGGCTGCTAGAATCTTGACTAGAACCAAAAAATGTCTTATCCAGTGTCCTGTGTGAATTTAAGTATGCTCTCTATAATTTTCTCTCTCTCTTTCTCTCTCTCTTTCTCGTAGGACCTGAGCCCTAGGACCATGCCTCAGGACTACCTGGCCTGATGACTCCTTGCAGTCCCCAGTCCACCTGGTTGTGCTGCTGCTCCAGTATCAACTGTTCTACCCTATGGAACCCTGACCTGTTCACCAGATATGCTACCTGTCCCAGACCTGCTGTTTTCAACTCTCTAGAGACAGCAGGTGCGGTAGAGATACTCTAAACTGACATTTACTCCTGAGGTGCTGACCTGTTGCACCCTCTACAACCACTGTGATTATTATTATCTGACCCTGCTGGTCATCTATGAACATTTGAACATCTTGGCCATGTTCTGTTATAATCTCCACCTGGCACAGCCAGAAGAGGACTGGTCACCCCTCAGAGCCTGGTTCCTCTCTAGGTTTCTTCCTAGGTTCCGGCCTTTCAAGGGAGTTTTTCCTAGCCACCGTGCTTCTACACCTGCATTGCTTGCTGTTTGGGGTTTTAGGCTGGGTTTCTGTACAGCACTTTGTGACATCAGTTGATGTAAGAAGGGCATTATAAATACATTTGATTGAAATTTGATTGATTGATGTCTCACAAGATGTCACGACTTCCACCGAGGTCGGTTCCTCTCTTTGTTCGGGCGGCGTTCGGCGGTCGGCGTCACCGTCCTTCTAGCCATCGTCGATCCACTTTTCATTGTCCATTTGTTTTGTCTTGTTTTCCTACACACCTGGTTTCCATTTCCCTCATTAAGTGTTGTGTATTTAACCCTCTGTTCCCCCCCATGTCCTTGTGTGGAATTGTTTATAAGTGCTTGTGCACTATGTTACTGGTGCGCGTCGGGTTTCGTACCCATGTAGGTTATTTTTGTATTGCCGTTAGTTTTGAAATTAAACTGCGCCGGCTATTACCTATTTCTGCTCTCCTGCGTCTGACTTCACTGCCACCAGTTCCGCAACCCTTACACACGATCACATAATTATTAAATTGATATTTTACATAACCGAATATAATAGCATAGTAGGCCTATAAATGTACTGTTCCATCAAAAATAACTCCTAATTTCTGATAAGATTTTAGGATGGTTATAATGTAAATAATAATTAACTAAACTAAATAAACTTAATATAATGTAATATATATATATAAACACAACAGCATGCGCCACTAGGCAGGATATCTGCTTTGATTGAAACAAAACACAAGGAAGGTTAATAGTTTCACACCATCTGCTTTAATTCGCACAAGAAACTATAATTCATGAAGACCTAAATGCATATTCCCATGAAACTGATTGAGATCAAATGGTTTTGTCTGTCTCAACACTTTATGTATTTAATCATTGTAAAACGATGTAAATCTATGAATTATGACGGGAACATGTATTGACATTGAAGCCTGTAGCTGTTTTAAGAGTGTAATTGTATGATTATATGGGGAGATAGAGAGAGTGAGGATTTTCAAACGTAGGTTTCTATAAATTCTGCCACTAATTCCGGAGAAACTCCTCCTTCTGTTCAATGTAAAGACTGCATCCTCCTGTTCCCTCCACTGTGTTCGATGTAAAGACTGCATCCTCCTGTTCCCTCCACTGTGTTCAATGTAAAGACTGCATCCTCCTGTTCCCTCCACTGTGTTCAATGTAAAGACTGCATCCTCCTGTTCCCTCCACTGTGTTCGATGTAAAGACTGCATCCTCCTGTTCCCTCCACTGTGTTCGATGTAAAGACTGCATGCTCCTGTTCCCTCCACTGTGTTCGATGTAAAGACTGCATCCTCCTGTTCCCTCCACTGTGTTCGATGTAAAGACTGCATCCTCCTGTTCCCTCCACTGTGTTCGATGTAAAGACCGCATCCTCCTGTTCCCTCCACTGTGTTCGATGTAAAGACCGCATCCTCCTGTTCCCTCCACTGTGTTCGATGTAAAGACCGCATCCTCCTGTTCCCTCCACTGTGTTCGATGTAAAGACTGCATCCTCCTGTTCCCTCCACTGTGTTCGATGTAAAGACTGCATGCTCCTGTTCCCTCCACTGTGTTCAATGTAAAGACTGCATCCTCCTGTTCCCTCCACTGTGTTCGATGTAAAGACTGCATCCTCCTGTTCCCTCCACTGTGTTCGATGTAAAGACTGCATCCTCCTGTTCCCTCCACTGTGTTCGATGTAAAGACTGCATCCTCCTGTTCCCTCCACTGTGTTCAATGTAAAGACTGCATCCTCCTGTTCCCTCCACTGTGTTCGATGTAAAGACTGCATCCTCCTGTTCCCTCCACTGTGTTCGATGTAAAGACTGCATGCTCCTGTTCCCTCCACTGTGTTCGATGTAAAGACTGCATCCTCCTGTTCCCTCCACTGTGTTCGATGTAAAGACTGCATGCTCCTGTTCCCTCCACTGTGTTCGATGTAAAGACTGCATCCTCCTGTTCCCTCCACTGTGTTCGATGTAAAGACTGCATCCTCCTGTTCCCTCCACTGTGTTCGATGTAAAGACTGCATCCTCCTGTTCCCTCCACTGTGTTCGATGTAAAGACTGCATCCTCCTGTTCCCTCCACTGTGTTCGATGTAAAGACTGCATCGCTCCTGTTCCCTCCACTGTGTTCGATGTAAAGACTGCATCCTCCTGTTCCCTCCACTGTGTTCGATGTAAAGACTGCATGCCTCCTGTTCCCTCCACTGTGTTCGATGTAAAGACTGCATGCTCCTGTTCCCTCCACTGTGTTCGATGTAAAGACTGCATGCCTCCTGTTCCCTCCACTGTGTTCGATGTAAAGACTGCATCCTCCTGTTCCCTCCACTGTGTTCGATGTAAAGACTGCATCCTCCTGTTCCCTCCACTGTGTTCGATGTAAAGACTGCATCCTCCTGTTCCCTCCACTGTGTTCGATGTAAAGACTGCATCCTCCTGTTCCCTCCACTGTGTTCGATGTAAAGACCGCATCCTCCTGTTCCCTCCACTGTGTTCGATGTAAAGACTGCATGCTCCTGTTCCCTCCACTGTGTTCGATGTAAAGACTGCATCCTCCTGTTCCCTCCACTGTGTTCGATGTAAAGACTGCATGCTCCTGTTCCCTCCACTGTGTTCGATGTAAAGACTGCATCCTCCTGTTCCCTCCACTGTGTTCGATGTAAAGACTGCATCCTCCTGTTCCCTCCACTGTGTTCGATGTAAAGACCGCATCCTCCTGTTCCCTCCACTGTGTTCGATGTAAAGACTGCATGCTCCTGTTCCCTCCACTGTGTTCGATGTAAAGACTGCATGCTCCTGTTCCCTCCACTGTGTTCGATGTAAAGACTGCATCCTCCTGTTCCCTCCACTGTGTTCGATGTAAAGACTGCATGCTCCTGTTCCCTCCACTGTGTTCGATGTAAAGACCGCATCCTCCTGTTCCCTCCACTGTGTTCGATGTAAAGACTGCATCCTCCTGTTCCCTCCACTGTGTTCGATGTAAAGACTGCATCCTCCTGTTCCCTCCACTGTGTTCGATGTAAAGACTGCATGCTCCTGTTCCCTCCACTGTGTTCGATGTAAAGACTGCATCCTCCT
>NC_138300.1:120097500-120190000 GCF_965601325.2 Salmo salar
GTCTGTCTGTGTCTCTCTCTCTCTCTCTCTCTCTCTCTCTCTCTCTCTCTCTCTCTCTCTCTCTCATAGAGACAGAAACACACCTCAGTTATAGAGACAGAAAAACACCTCAGTTATAGAGACAGAAAACCACAAGAAAAAAAACTACTAAAAGACTGTGGTTCTCGTGACTGAAACTTGACAAGCTAATAACCTTTTCCCCGAGAAACAAAATATTTTCCAGTAGCAACAATATGTTCACATTTGGTCAGGAAGAGCAGCATGGACATGTTCCGAAAGTGATGCGGAGAATCAACGTTGCATAAAAAATAAAGGAAACTGTGAAGTATGACCCCGTGACTACACTAAAAGACAGCCTCATCATTACTATCCAATTTCCCCTTTAGTTCCTCATCTTGTTCATCCATGTCTTTGAGGCCTGCTGGGTAACGCAGGTGAATATAAAGTTCACAGCTGTCCTGGTATAGAGACTGGTGATGTAGTTCCTTTTCAAGGGCCTCTCCATATTGACACAAATGAAATGTTTCTTTTGACAGCAGACAGACACAGAGGCAGGCATTTGACTGGTGAGATTAGCTGTTGCCTGGCTCCTGCAGGGTAAATGGAGTGTGAATAATGGTGTGTGTGTTTGGCTCTGGTCACCTATCAACCCCTAAAAAAATCCCATTAGTTTGATTTGAACACCCCTCTATAACCAGAGAACAACCTCATGTACTAGAGTTAGAATAGAAGTTCCCAACAGAATATAGATTTATTTTTTTTTGCCCCCAGAGAGAACTTCCATATCTGTTCCTTATAAAAGTCCCTCTGTCAGTGAGTCACAAAACGTCATTAGAGGACATGGACAGTGATGATTTTGTCACTTCCACAACCCATCTCCTTCAGCAATTTGTGAAGGCATTAGGGAAAAACAAATAGACATGGAAAAATAAGTAAACAGCCCATTGGAGCAGAGCTGGAGGAGCCAATGAGTCCTTGACCCTGTGGATCCAGGCCATCTGTTTATTAATGCCATTTGCACAGCACAGGCCTGACTCCCACGAAATGTCACTATGCCCTCAACTAACACCATGACTTGCAAAACACCCTGAATAAAATGGATGTCTCCCCCTGATGACCAATATATTAGGATCTGCTAAATGTTGTTCCCTGTTGATAGTTCATGACACGGCTTAGAAGGGAACAAGAGGCTCAATAAAACACATGCATACATGCATACATACATACATACATACATACATGTAACTGTCAAAGTAAAGGAAACCCCCCAACATAAAGCGTCTTAACAGAGCTGCCAGAAGTGTTTCCATTACTTTGGCAGTTACCAGAACATACAGACCAGAACATACTACACATAAGAATGAATTCCATCATGTGAAGGCAATTAAAATAGACCCTGAATCTGAATATGTAAAAATGTAGAAATTAATTAAGGCCTTGCTGCCTGGGTTGTTTGGATGTTGACAAGCAATAATATCTTACGTAATCACTGGGGGGGACGGGGGGGGACGGTGGAAACAATGTCTCTTCTAACATCTCTGGCCAAACATGAGGTGTCAACATGTAATTCATGGATGTGTGTTATCAAACAACTGTTGGAGGGAGGGAGACCTTTTGTTCTGGTGCCAGGGAGCTCAGCAATAGCCCGCTAGCTAGCCTACCCTCAGGCTCATCATGCTGGGTGACAAAACCTCTGCTAAGGACTCGGCTACTAGCATCTGATCTTAGAGCCACTGTGAAGCACGATACTACCGCGGTACGCTATCCTTGTCTCCTCTGGCTGGGTGAAACACCGTTCACTAAGACTAGGGCCACTCACAGTTATCATGTACACACTGTTTTAAACATCTGGCAACACCTTTCACACTGGGCAAAAACTGGTTGAATCAATGTTGTTTACACGTCATTTCAACCAACGAAATCAATGTGATGACGTTGAATCAACGTAGAAAACCGATTGGATTTGCAAAAAGTCATTAACGTTATTTAACCTATTCTAAATTCAATGACATGGTGTAATGTTTTGTTGATTTCACGTCGAATTCACGTTAGTTGACAACTCAACCAAATGTAAATCAAAACTAGACATTGAACTGACGTCTGGGCCCAGTATTTGCTCCTGAGTAATTCTTTGATTCCTGTAGATGAGACAGTAGCTGGCTGTAGACTCAGCAATTCCATGTTGTCAAATCCTGTTTTCACTTGACTATTTATTTATTTTTATTTCATCTTCATTTTAACCAGGTAGGCCAGTTGAGAACAAGTTCTCATTTGCAACTGCGACCTGGCCAAGATAAAGCATAGCAATTCGACACATACAACAACATAGAGTTACACATGGAATAAACAAAACATACAGTCAATAATACAGTAGAACAAAAGAAAACAAAAAGTCTATATACAGTGAGTGCAAATGAGGAAAGTTAAGGCAATAAATAGGCCATGGTGGCGAAGTAATTACAATATAGCAATTAAACACTGGAATGGTAGATGTGCAGAAGATGAATGTGCAAGTAGAGATATTGGGGTGCAAAGGAGCAAGATAAATAAATAAATACAGTATGGGGATGAGGTAGGTAGATAGATGGGCTGTTTACAGATGGGCTATGTACAGGTGCAGTGATCTGTGAGCTGCTCTGACAGCTGGTGCTTAAAGTTAGTGAGGGAGATATGAGTCTCCAGCTTCAGAGATCTTTGCAGTTCGTTCCAGTCATTGGCAGCAGAGAACTGGAAGGAAAGACGACCAAAGGAGGAATTGGCTTTGGGGGTGACGAGTGAGATATACTTGCTGGAGCGCGTGCTACGGGTGGGTGCTGCTATGGTGACCAGTGAGCTGAGATAAGGTGGGGCTTTACCTAGCAGAGACTTGTAGATAACCTGTAGCCAGTGGGTTTGGCGACGAGTATGAAGCGAGGACCAACCAACGAGAGCGTACAGGTCGCAATGGTGGGTAGTGTATGGGGCTTTGGTGACAAAACGGGTGGCACTGTGATAGACTGCATCCAGTTTGTTGAGTAGAGTGTTGGAGGCTATTTTATAGATGACATCACCGAAGTCGAGGATCGGTAGGATGGTCAGTTTTATGAGGGTATGTTTGGCAGCATGAGTGAAGGATGCTTTGTTGCGATATAGGAAGCCGACTAGATTTAATTTTGGAGTGGAGATGCTTAATGTGAGTCTGGAAGGAGAGTTTACAGTCTAACCAGACACCCAGGTATTTGTAGTTGTCCACGTATTCTAAGTCAGAGTCGTCCAGAGTAGTGATGCTGGACGGGCGAGCAGGTGCGGGCAGTGATCGATTGAATAGCATGCATTTAGTTTTACTTGCGTTTAAGAGCAGTTGGAGGCCACGGAAGGAGAGTTGTATGGCATTGAAGCTCGTCTGGAGGTTAGTTAACACAGTGTCCAAAGAGGGGCCAGAAGTATACAGAATGGTGTCGTCTGCGTAGAGGTGGATCAGAGAATCACCAGCAGCAAGAGCAACATCATTGATGTATACAGAGAAGAGAGTCGGCCCGAGAATTGAACCCTGTGGCACCCCCATAGAGACTACCAGAGGTCCGGACAACAGGTCCTCCGATTTGACACACTGAACTCTATCAGAGAAGTAGTTGGTAAACCAGGCGAGGCAATCATTGAGAAACCAAGGCTGTCGAGTCTGCCAATAAGAATGTGGTGATTGACAGAGCCGAAAGCCTTGGCCAGGTCGATGAATACGGCTGCACAGTAATATCTCTTATCGATGGCGGTTATGATGTCGTTTAGGACCTTGAGCGTGGCTGAGGTGCACCCATGACCAGCTCTGAAACCAGATTGCATAGCGGAGAAGATACGGTGGGATTCGAAATGGTCGGTAATCTGTTTGTTAACTTGGCTTTCGAAGACCTTAGAAAGACAGGGTAGGATGATATAGGTCTGTAGCAGTTTGGGTCTAGAGTGTCACCCCCTTTGAAGAGGGGGGTGACCGCGGCAGCTTTCAAATCTTTGGGAATCTCAGACGATACGAAAGAGAGGTTGAACAGGCTAGTAATAGGGGTTGCAACAATTTCGGCAGATCATTTTAGAAAGAGAGGGTCCAGATTGTCTAGCCCAGCTGATTTGTAGGGGTCCAGATTTTGCAGCTCTTTCAGAACATCAGCTATCTGGATTTGGGTGAAGGAGAAATGGTGGGGGCTTTGAAGGGTTGCTGTGGAGGGTGCCGGGCAGTTGACCGGGGTAGGGTTAACCAGGTGGAAGGCATGGCCAGCCGTAGAGAAATGCTTATTGAAATTCTCAATTATAGTGGATTTATCGGTGGTAACAGTGTTTCCTAGCCTCAGAGCAGTGGGCAACTGGGAGGAGGTGCTCTTATTCTCCATGACTTACAGTGTCCCAGAACGTTTTGGGGTTAGTACTGCAGGATGCAAATTTCTGTTTGAAAAAGCTAGCCTTAGCTTATTCTAACTGCCTGTGTAAATTTGTTCCTGACTTCCCTGAAAAGTTGCATATCACAGGGGCTATTCGATGCTAATGCAGAACGCCACAGGATGTTTTTGTGCTGGTCAAGGGCAGACAGGTCTGGAGTGAACCAAGGACTATATCTATTCTTAGCTGTACATTTTGTGAGTGGGGCATGCTTATTTAAGATGGTGAGGAAGGCACTTTTAAAGAATAACCAGGCATCATCTACTGACGGGATGAGGTCAATGTCATTCCAGGATACACCGGCCAGGTCGATTAGAAAGGCCTGCTCGCAGAAGTGTTTTAGGGAGCGTTTGACAGTGATGAGGGGTGGTCGTTTGGTCCCAGACCCATTACGGATGCAGGCAATGAGGCAGTGATCGCTGAGATCTTGATTGAAAACAGCAGATGTGTATTTGGAGGGTGAGTTAGTTAGGATGACATCTATGAGGGTGCCCGTGTTTACGGATTTGGGGTTGTACCTGGTAGGTTCATTGATAATTTGTGTGAGATTGAGATCATCAAGCTTAGATTGTAGGATGGCCGGGGTGTTAAGCATGTCCCAGTTTAGGTCACCTAGTAGCACGAGCTCAGAAGATAGATAGGGGGCAATCAATTCACATATGGTATCGAGGGCACAGCTGGGGGCAGAGGGAGGTCTATAGCAAGCGGCAACGGTGAGAGACTTGTTTCTGGAAAGGTGAATTTTTAGAAGTAGAAGCTCGAATTGTTACTACTATTGGAACAAACTATTTCAGAAGGAAAGTAAGAAATGTGGAAATCAAGGTTTCTGTGAATGAGGTTGAAGCAGTCATCGGAAATAAGTTGTTTTATTATAAGTACCTCTTTGAACAGACTGGTATATTTGTATCCACTGTTGCGCTCTTTCAGGTGGATAATCTCCCACACTGTGCCAACGTTTTACCACACTGTGCCAAGTTCTGTCGACAGTGTGTTGGAACAGAGAGAAAATAAACTAAGTAGTGTCCCACTGGCCCACCATCATAGCCTCCCCTCTGACCAACCTCACACTGTTCAATCATATCTGGCCTCTGCTCTGAATAACCTCACACTGTTCAATCATATCTGGCCTCCCCTCTGCTCTGACCAACCTCACACTGTTCAGTCATATCTGGCCACCCCTCTGCTCTGACCAACCTCACACTGTTCAATCATATCTGGCCTCCCCTCTGCTCTGACCAACCTCACACTGTTCAATCATATCTGGCCTCCCCTCTGCTCTGACCAACCTCACACTGTTCAGTCATATCTGGCCTCCCCTCTGACCAACCTCACACTGTCCAATCATATCTGGCCTCCTCTCTGACCAATCTCACACTGTTCAGTCATATCTGGCCTCCCCTCTGACCAACCTCACACCGTTCAGTCATATCTGGCCTCCCCTCTGACCAACCTCACACTGTTCAATCATATCTGGCCTCCCCTCTGACCAACCTCACACTGTCCAATCATATCTGGCCTCCTCTCTGACCAATCTCACACTGTTCAATCATATCTGGCCTCTGCTCTGAATAACCTCACACTGTTCAATCATATCTGGCCTCCCCTCTGCTCTGACCAACCTCACACTGTTCAGTCATATCTGGCCTCCCCTCTGACCAACCTCACACTGTTCAGTCATATCTGGCCTCCCCTCTGACCAACCTCACACTGTTCAATCATATCTGGCCTCCCCTCTGACCAACCTCACACTGTCCAATCATATCTGGCCTCCCCTCTGACCAACCTCACACTGTTCAATCATATCTGGCCTCCCCTCTGCTCTGACCAGCCTCACACTGTTCAGTCATATCTGGCCTCCCCTCTGACCAACCTCACACTGTTCAGTCATATCTGGCCTCCCCTCTGACCAACCTCACACTGTTCAATCATAGCTGGCCTCCCCTCTGCTCTGACCAACCTCACACTGTTCAGTCATATCTGGCCTCCCCTCTGCTCTGACCAACATCACACTGTTCAATCATATCTGGCCTCCCCTCTGCTCTGACCAACCTCACACTGTTCAGTCATATCTGGCCTCCCCTCTGACCAACCTCACACTGTTCAATCATATCTGGCCTCCCCTCTGACCAACCTCACACTGTTCAATCATATCTGGCCTCCCCGCTCTGACCAACCTCACACTGTTCAGTCATATCTGGCCTCCCCTCTGACCAAACTCACACTGTTCAATCATATCTGGCCTCCCCTCTGACCAACCTCACACTGTTCAGTCATATCTGGCCTCCCCTCTGACCAACCTCACACTGTTCAGTCATATCTGGCCTCCCCTCTGACCAACCTCACACCGTTCAGTCATATCTGGCCTCCCCTCTGACCAACCTCACACTGTTCAGTCATATCTGGCCTCCCCTCTGCTCTGACCAAACTCACACCGTTCAGTCATATCTGGCCTCCCCTCTGCTCTGACCAGCCTCACACTGTTCAGTCATATCTGGCCTCCCCTCTGACCAAACTCACACTGTTCAGTCATATCTGGCCTCCCCTCTGACCAACCTCACACTGTTCAATCATATCTGGCCTCCCCTCCTCTCTGACCAACCTCACACTGTTCAGTCATATCTGGCCTCCTCTCTGACCAAACTCACACTGTTCAGTCATATCTGGCCTCCCCTCCTCTCTGACCAACCTTACACTGTTCAATCATATCTGGCCTCCCCTCCTCTCTGACCAACCTCACATTGTTCAATCATATCTGGCCTCCTCTCCCCTCTGACCAACCTCACACTGTTCAATCATATCTGGCCTCCCCTCCTCTCTGACCAACCTTACACTGTTCAATCATATCTGGCCTCCTCTCCCCTCTGACCAACCTCACACTGTTCAATCATATCTGGCCTCTCCTCTGACCAACCTTACACTGGCCACCATTACAGCAGTAGCGTAATTCTTTGGTGGGTGGGCCTGCAGAAATTTGGGTGGGACCCCCAAATAATGGGGAAGCAGATAACCTGCAATTCTCCAAATTTTTCCATGAGCCGTGGGGCAAAGAGAAACATTTGTATTTTTATAGCTAATCATACTATTCTACACATTTTGCCATGAGGCTGAGAGAAAATATTGCTATTTTAAAGCTAATTTCCTGTAATTTTACACATTTTGCCATAGGGCAGAGAGGAAAATGTGCAGTTTTATAGCTAATCTTGTGCTATTCTACGCCATGAGACTGAGAGAAGATTTTCAATTTTTTAAAGATAATTAAAGCTAAAATATAGTTGTGTTGACTGTGATAAAGACACTGGATTATCAGCTGTCTTATTTGCTAAATGAACTAATGAAGTAGGCTGTGGCATGGTGCATATAGCCATAGAAGCACAGTGACATATGCCATAATCCGGTCATATTCGTGGCTTATTGGGGTTGAGGCTTTCAGTTAGTTATTTTTGGCCACCCGTCCCATAAGAGTGAATGTCATTCCAGTGCACTGCTTGCTATTCATTCTATCTGATGGTGTTTGCATGTTTAGGTAAAAAGACAAATAATGTCCCATTTGGAACACTGACAAGAAAAGAGCATTAACCTATTTTTTTGTTTTTTAATTTTCTCTCAATCTGATTGGGTGGCCATGGCTCCCCAGGTGGGCGGCACTCGTGCCTCAGTGACTGCATCACAGCCACCACAGCCTCCACTCTCATCAACCTGCCACTGTTCAATCATAGCTGGCCTCTACTCTGATCAACCTTCCACTGTCCAATCATAGCTGGCCTCCACTCTGATCAACCTTCCACTGTCCAATCATAGCTGGCCTCCACTCTGATCAACCTTCCACTGTCCAATCATAGCTGGCCTCCACTCTGATCAACCTTCCACTGTCCAATCATAGCTGGCCTCCACTCTGATCAACCTTCCACTGTTCAATCATAGCTGGCCTCCACTCTGATCAACCTTCCACTGTCCAATCATAGCTGGCCTCCACTCTGATCAACCTTCCACTGTCCAATCATAGCTGGCCTCTACTCTGATCAACCTTCCACTCCTCAATTATGTGAACAGGATGTGGTCCACTCTGCATCTCTGATTTTAACACACAGTGCAGTTTGACTCACACAGAACACGCAAACCATCACGGCTATTAGGGTCAGTCCAGTCAGCAAGGAGGCAGGCAGCAAGACGGAGTGACACTTTATGTGGAAACATGGCAGCCTACTAATTAGACTAGTAGTGTGCTGCTGTGGAGGATATGTGTGGGCCTGGGGGATTTTGCTTACACGAGATTTGAAGGAAATATAGGCCTAATCGTCCGTTTTCAAAGGCTATCCTGTACACTACAGTTCCACAACATACGCCTTGGATATCCTTGTGGCTATAGAGAGGAGTCAATGTAGTAGTCAGTCTGAATCAGACATCACTGTATCTCTGTAGGGACCAACACCTTAACCGTCCATTACGCCATGAGGTCCGAACCTCCTGACGAGGTTTCTACACTATCCCAAAACCTGCCACTCTCCTATCATTATGTATGCAACAACAACAACAACAACAACATGTCAGCAGCAACAACAACAACAACAACAACAACAACAACATGTCAGCAGCAACAACATCAACAACAACAACAACAACAACAACAACATGTCAGCAGCAACAACATCAACATCAACAACAACAACAACAACAACATGTCAGCAGCAACAACAACAACAACAACAACATGTCAGCAGCAACAACAACAACAACAACAAGTCAGCAGCAACAACAACATGTCAGCAGCAACAACAACACAACAACATGTCAGCAACAACAACAACAACAACAACGTCAGCAGCAACAACAACAACAACATGTCAGCAACAACAACAACAACATGTCAGCAGCACAACAACAACAACATGTCAGCAGCAACAACAACAACAACATGTCAGCAACAACAACAACATGTCAGAAACAACAACAACATGTCAGCAACAACAACAATAACAGCAACAACATGTCAGCAGCAACAACAACAACAACAACATCAACATGTCAGCAGCAACAACAACAACAACAACATGTCAACAACAACAACAACAACAACAACAACAACATGTCAGCAGCAACAACAACAACAACAACAACAACATGTCAGCAGCAGCAACAACAACAACAACAACATGTCAGCAACAACAACAACATGTCAGCAACAACAACAACAACAACATCAACAACAACAACAACAACAACATGTCAGCAGCAACAACAACATGTCAGCAACAACAACAACAACAACATGTCAGCAGCAACAACAACAACAACATGTCAGCAGCAACAACAACAACAACATGTCAGCAACAACAACAACAACAACATGTCAGCAGCAACAACAACAACAACATGTCAGCAGCAACAACAACAACAACATGTCAGCAACAACAACAACAGCAACAACATCAACATGTCAGCAGCAACAACAACAACAACAACAACAACATGTCAGCAGCAACAACAACATGTCAGCAACAACAACAACAACAACATGTCAGCAACAACAACAACAACAACATGTCAGCAACAACAACAACATGTCAGCAGCAACAACAACAGTAACAACAACAACAACATCAACATGTCAGCAACAACAACAACATGTCAGCAACAACAACAACATGTCAACAACAACAACAACAACAACAACATGTCAGCAACAACAACAACAACAACAACAACATGTCAGCAACAACAACAACAACAACATGTCAGCCAACAACAACAACAACAACAACAATAACAACAACATCAACATGTCAGCAGCAACAACAACAACAACAACAACAACAACATCAACATGTCAGCAACAACAACAACAACAACAACAACATGTCAGCAGCAACAACAACAACAACAACAAGTCAGCAACAACAACAACATGTCAGCAACAACAACAACATGTCAACAACAACAACAACAACAACAACAACAACAACATGTCAGCAACAACAACAACAACAACAACAACATGTCAACAACAACAACAACAACAACAACAACAACATGTCAGCAACAACAACAACAACAACAACAACAACAACAACAACAACATGTCAGCAACAACAACAACAATAACAACAACTTGTCAGCAGCAACAACAACATGTCAGCAGCAACAATAACAACAACATATCAACAACAATAACAATAACAACAACAACAACAATAAGTCAGCAGCAGCAAAAACAACATCAAATCAAATTTTATTAGTCACATGCGCCAAATACAACTTCTGTACACCTTACAGTGAAATGCTTACTTACGAGCCCCTAACCAACAGAAATAATACAAATAAAAGTAACAAGTAATTAAAGAGCAGCAGTAAAATAACAATAGTGAGACTATATATAGGGGGGTACCGGTACAGAGTCAATGTGTGGGGGCACCGGTTAGTTGAGGTAATATGTACATGTAGGTAGAGTTATTAAAGTGACTATGCATAGATGATAACAACAGAGAGTAGCAGTGGTGTAAAGGGGGGGGGGGGGGGGCAATGCAAATAGTCTGGGTAGCCATTTGATTAGATGTTCAGGAGTCTTATGGCTTGGGGTAGAAGCTGTTTAGAAGCCTCTTGGACCTAGACTTGGTGCTCCAGTACCGGTTGCCATGCTGTAGCAGAGAGAACAGACTATGACTAGGGATGCTGGAGTCATTTTTTAGGGCCTTCCTCTGACACCACCTGGTATAGAGGTCCTGGATGGCAGGAAGCTTGGCCTCGGTGATGTACTGGGCCATACGCACTACCCTCTGTAGTGCCTTGCGGTCGGAGGCCGAGCAGTTGCCATACCAGGCAATGATGCAGGATGCTCTCGATGTTGCAGCTGTATAACCTTTTAAGGATCTGAGGACCCATGCCAAATCTTTTCAGTCTTCTGAGGGGGAATAGGTTTTATCATGCCTTCTTCACGACTGTCTTGGTGTGTTTGGACCATGTTAGCTTGTTGATGATGTGGACACCAAGGAACTTGAAGCTCTCAACCTGCTCCACTGCTGCTCCATCAATGAGAATGGGGGCATGCTTGGTCCTCTTTTTCCTGTAGTCCACAATCATCTCCTTTGTCTTGATCACGTTGAGGGAGAGGTTGTTGTCCTGGCACCACACGGCAAGGTCTCTGACCTTCTCCTTATAGGCTGTCTCCTCGTTGTCGGGGATCAGTTGTGTCATCGGAAAACTTAATGATGGTGTTGGAGTCATGCCTGGCCGTGCAGTTATGAGTGAACAGGGAGTACAGGAGGGGACTGAGCACGCACCCATGAAGGGCCCCTGTGTTGAGGATCAGCTTTGGCAGATGTGTTGTTACCTACCCTCACCACCTGGGGGCGGCCCATCAGGAAGTCCAGGATCCAGTTGCAGAGGGAGGTGTTTAGTCCCAGAGTCTTTAGCTTATTGATGAGCTTTGAGGGTTCTATGGTGTTGAACGCTGAGCTGTAGTCAATGAAGAGCATTCTCACATCGGTGTTCCTTTTGTCCAGGAGGGAAAGGGCAGTGTGGAGTGCAATAGAGATTGCATCACCTGTGGATCTGTTGGGGCAGTATGCAAATTGGAGTGGGTCTAGGGTTTCTGGGATAATGGTGTTGTTGCAAGCCATGACCAGCCTTTCAAAGCACTTCATGGCTACAGACATGAGTGCTACGGGTCGGTAGTCATTTAGGGTGAATGTTAACCTGTTTAAAGGTCTTACTCACATCGGCTGCGGAGAGCGTGATCACACAGTCTCCCAGAACACCTGGTGCTCTCATGCATGTTTCAGGGTTATTTGCCTCGAAGCGACCATAGAAGTAGTTTAGCTCATCTGGTATGCTCGTGTCACTGGGCAGCTCTTGGCTGTGCTTCCCTTTGTAGTCTGTAATGGTTTGCAAGCCCTGCCACATCCGACGAGTGTCAGAGCCGGTGTAGTACGATTTGATCTTAGTCCTGTATAGACGCTTTGCCTGTTTGATGGTTCGTCAGAGGGCTTAGCGTGATTTCTTATATTCTTCCTGGTTAGAGTCCCGTTCCTTGAAAGCGGCAGCTCTAGCCTTTAGCTCAGTGCGGATGTTGCCTGTAATCCATGGCTTCTGGTTGAGGTATGTACGTACAGTCACTGTGGGGACAAAGTCATCGATACACTTATTGATGAAGCCAATGACTGATGTGGTGTACTCCTCAATACCATCGGAGGAATCGCGGAACATATTCCAGTCTGTGCTAGTAAAACAGTCCTTTAGCTTAGCATTTGCTTCATCTGACCACTTTTTTATTGATATAGTCACTGGTACTTCCTGCTTTAATTTTTGCTTGTAAGCAGGAATCAGGAGGATATAATTATGGTCACATTTGCCAAATGGAGGGCGAGGGAGAGCTTTGTATGTGTCTCTGTGTGTAGTAAAGGTGTTTTTCCCCTCTGGTTGCACATTTAACATGCTGATAGAAATTTGGTAAAACAGATTTAAGTTTCCCTGCATTGAAGTCCCCGGCTACTAGGAGCGCCGCCTCTGGGTGAGCGTTTTCTTGTTTGCAAATGGCGTAATACAGCTCATTCAATGCTGTCTTAGTGCCAGCCTCTGACTGTGGTGGTATGTGAACAGCTACAAGAAATACAGATGAAAACTCTCTAGGTAGGAAGTGTGGTCTCCAGTTTATCATGACATACTCTACCTCAGGCGAGCAATAGCTCGAGACTTCCTTAGATATCGTGCACCAGCTGTTTTTTACAAAAATACGTAGTCCACCGTCCCTTGTCTTACCAGACGCCGCTGTTCTATCCTGACGGTGTATAACCAGCCAGCTGTATGTTGATAGTGTCGTCATTCAGCCACGACTCCGTGAAGCATAAGATATTACAGTTTTGAATGTCCCGTTGGTAGTTTAATATTCCGTCTAGGTCATCTATTTTATTGTCCAAAGACTGCACGTTTGCTAGCAAATGGAAGGAAGTGGGGGTTTATTTGATCGCCTATGAATTCTCAGAAGGCAGCCCGCCCTCTGGACCCTTTTTCATCTCCTCTTCACGCAAATCACGGGGATCTGGGCCTGTTCCCGAGAAAGCAGTATATCGTTCGCGACGGCCTCTTCAGACTCGTTAAAGGAAAAAAAGGATTCTGCCAGTCCGTGGTGAGTAATCACAGTCCTGAAGTCCAGAAATTATTTTCGATCATAAGATACGGTAGCAGCAACATTATGTACAAAATAAGTTTAAAAAAAAGTTACAAACAACGCAAATAAACGAACAGAAAAACACAATCGTTTGCCAACTTCTCCGGCTCAAAAACAACATCTTACTGGCTTTTATAACCGCAGCCTACAAGCAAAGCAACATGTCTCTTTGTCCCTGTTTTAAAACTGATAATACATCTCTATAATATGAAGGAGTAACTGTTTTATAACTGTTATTAAAGATAATACATCTCTATAATATGAAGGAGTAACTGTTTTATAACTGTTATTAAAGATAATACATCTCTATAATATGAAGGAGTAACTGTTTTATAACTGTTATTAAAGACAATACATCTCTATAATATGAAGGAGTAACTGTTTTATAACTGTAAAGGCTGTCGTCGGTTAGAGAGGACCAAGGCGCAGCGGGTTGCGTGCTCATCATATTCATTTATTAAATAAATGTGAACACGAGAAAAACAATAAACAAAAGAACGACAGACGACAGTTTCACAGGCTATACTTACTACAGCAGTGCTAAAGACAACTACCCCCATTAACAAACAAAACACATCCCTATATATAGGACTCTCAATCAAAGGCAACTACAAACACCTGCCTTCAATGGAGAGTCCAACACCCAATTACCTAACATAGAAAATACTAAACTAGAAAGAACATAGAAATACAAAAACATAGAACATAGCCCAAAACCCAGAAATAATAAATCAAACACCCTTCTAAACAAACCACCACCCCGAACCACATAAAACAAATACCCTCTGCCACGTCCTGACCAAACAATAACAATAACAAATAACCCCTATACTGGTCAGGACGTGACAATAACTGTTATTAAAGACAATACATCTCTATAATATGAAGGAGTAACTGTTTTATAACTGTTATTAAAGATAATACATCTCTATAATATGAAGGAGTAACTATTTTATAACTGTTATTAAAGACAATACATCTTCATATTTTCCCCTCTAACTCCACTGATCCCACTAAACTAGACTATATAATCTGCGTCCCAAATGGCAGCTAATTATCCTGGTACCTGGTCGAAAGTAGTGCACTGTATAGGGATTAGTTGTGCTATTTGGAACATAACCTAACCGAGTGGCCTCACAGGATCCTTATGTCTCTGGACGCGGTCCAAATGGATTTCTTCCCAGGGTTTTAGGTTGAACTTTCATGAGATTTCCACTGATGACGACGACGATGATGATGATGATGATGATGATGATGTGTGTCATTAAAACCTTTACGGTCTATTTTGCAATTAGAGAATCATATAAGCGGTCTGGGCACAATCGGAATTAAATGAAGAGAGCGAGCGTCATTTGAATAGATAAATGTGGTAGCCATAACAGTAATCGCTGCTGCCAGAATGCCAGGCCTTCTTGCTCTCTCTATCTGTACTTCACACATTCATAACTATGAAAAGGTAAGTGAGTTGAGTTCTCATCAGGCTTGTTTGCCAACTCTATCTTTACTTTGTTAAGTGAAAACAGCAACGGATAGATTATATTTCCTCATTCGGTACCACGAAAAGGTATAAGTAAGTTCCCATAAATTACTTCTCTGTCACAGATCCACGTCTATTGGGGCTATTATTGCTTGACACAGGAAGTGAGGTCATGGTAGACATGGACGAGAAAAACAGATGAGCTGAGGTCACGTCGCATAGAGACAGATATTATATACAGTAGCAAAGCCACAGCTCCCAAACTCGAAGGTTTCATCAGTCAGTTTATTAAAAACAGAAAGAGATGATTACGTCATCTATATAATTGCTGTGTATTGGTAATAGCGGTGGTGTATTGGTTAATTGGTAGAATATCCATGGTTATTGCCAGGTACACTTCATCTACAAGACTGACAAGATTCACCAAATATCCTTCATCAGAAGCCTTGCCGGTCCTCGTCGTGGAAGAAACCTCTTTCTTTTCACCTATGTAACAAGCAAAGTACTGCAAGACATGCAGTGAGACTGGACTCCTGAAGTCCAGCACCACATTACAGTACTGCGTCCGTATAGTGAAGCTGACGTCATTACTTTAAGAACCCTGAGTGGCATTTAAGAAATGAACTAGATGATTTATTAAAGAGCCTAAGGCTGCGTCCCCAATGACACCCTATTCACTGTGTAGTAGTCAAACGTAGTGCACTATAGAGGGAATGGGGTGTCATTTGGGATGCAACCCCTACCGGCTCCTCTCTCTACCATCTCCTCTCTCTACCGGCTCCTCTCTCTACTGGCTCCTCTCTCTACCATCTCCTCTCTCTACCATCTCCTCTCTCTACCATCTCCTCTCTCTACCGGCTCCTCTCTTTACCATCTCCTCTCTCTACCATCTCCTCTCTCTACCATCTCCTCTCTCTACCATCTCCTCTCTCTACCATCTCCTCTCTCTACCGGCTCCTCTCTTTACCATCTCCTCTCTCTACCATCTCCTCTCTCTACCGGTTCCTCTCTCTACCATCTCCTCTCTCTACCATCTCCTCTCTCTACCATCTCCTCTCTCTACCATCTCCTCTCTCTACCATCTCCTCTCTCTACCGGTTCCTCTCTCTACCATCTCCTCTCTCTACCATCTCCTCTCTCTACCATCTCCTCTCTCTACCGGCTCCTCTCTCTACCATCTCCTCTCTCTACCATCTCCTCTCTCTACCGGCTCCTCTCTCTACCATCTCCTCTCTCTACCATCTCCTCTCTCTACCATCTCCTCTCTCTACCGGCTCCTCTCTCTACCATCTCCTCTCTCTACCATCTCCTCTCTCTACCATCTCCTCTCTCTACCATCTCCTCTCTCTACCATCTCCTCTCTCTACCGGCTCCTCTCTCTACCATCTCCTCTTTCTACCATAACAGTGCATTAATAACCTGACACTATAGTGGGAGGTCCAGGCCCTGATATTGACTAGCGTGGCACTTAATGCTCATCACTTTTGCTGACTTCACACATTGTGACACACACACACACACACACACACACACACACACACACACACACACACACACACACACACACACACACACACACACACACACACACACACACACACACACACACACACACACAGTTTTATCTTCATGAGTGCAGATGTAATCTCTCCATTCTCTGTGGTGTATTTATCACTTACTACCTGGCTGCATAAGTAGCAGCAGCTCATGTAGATCAGCCCCAGGAGAGGAGATTCATCCTGCCTCGGTAGAGTGGTGCAACGTTAAAGGTCCCGAACACTGAAAAATCGTGTTTTCTCATCAAATTGGATGATATTTTGATGAAACCAGTCCCTAGTAGGTTGACCCAAGTACTGTATGAAAAGTGACTGTAGCTGGTACATTGCATTACATAGCATTTTCCCTTACAAACGTTTTGTTTTAATCAATGACCTGTTAGCTTATCGTTGTAGTCTAAATCGTTTGAATCCAACGTGTTTTCAAGACTAAAGTTGGAGGTTGGTTTTAGGCTAGCAGGCAATGTTTTGATTCGATTATGCCAACTGTCCGGAGGTTGAGGATGCAGATGACCGATGGCAGATGACCGTATGGAGGACTATGTTATAAATCAATTACTAAATCAATTACTATTGAAGTGTGGTGTGCTTCCTGACGGCCTGTGACTGCTGTAGCATCACCCAAGTGGATGCTGCATTTTGGTAGCAGTGAAGAGTAGCTAGCTAGTCTAGTGGCCTAGTCTGAAGCCACAGACGGCGTGGATGGTGAGACACTGTGATGACAACCTGCTGCTCCCGCCTCTCCCCTTGACCACCTCCTCCCTCAGCTGACTACGCTGACTACCTCCTCCCTCCGCTGACTACCTCCTCCCTCCGCTGACTACGCTGACTACCTCCTCCCTCCGCTGACTACCTCCTCCCTCCGCTGACTACCTCCTCCCTCCGCTGACTACGCTGACTACCTCCTCCCTCCGCTGACTACCTCCTCCCTCCGATAACTACGCTGACTACCTCCTCCCTCCGCTGACTACCTCCTCCCTCCACTGACTACCTCCTCCCTCCGCTGACTATGCTGACTACCTCCTCCCTCCGGCGACTACCTCCTCCCTCCGCTGACTATGCTGACTACCTCCTCCCTCCGCTGACTACCTCCTCCCTCCGCTGACTACCTCCTCCCTCCGCTGACTACCTCCTCCCTCCGCTGACCACCTCCTCCCTCCGCTGACCACCTCCTCCCTCCGCTGACTACCTCCTCCCTCCGCTGACTATGCTGACCACCTCCTCCCTCCGCTGACTACCTCCTCCCTCCGCTGACTACCTCCTCCCTCAGCTGACTACCTCTTCCCTCCGCTGACCACCTCCTCCCTCCGCTGACTATGCTGACCACCTCCTCCCTCCGCTGACTACCTCCTCCCTCCGCTGACTACCTCCTTCCTCAGCTGACTACCTCCTCCCTCCGCTGACTACCTCCTCCCTCCGCTGACCACCTCCTCCCTCCGCTGACTACCTCCTCCCTCCGCTGACTATGCTGACCACCTCCTCCCTCCGCTGACTATGCTGACCACCTCCTCCCTCAGCTGACTACCTCCTCCCTCCGCTGACTACCTCCTCCCTCCGCTGACTACCTCCTCCCTCCGCTGACTACCTCCTCCCTCAGCTGACTACCTCCTCCCTCAGCTGACTACCTCCTCCCTCCGCTGACTACCTCCTCCTCACTCAGTCTCTTGACCGTTGATCTACACATGATGATTATTGATGTTGTTTTTAAATTGATTGTTTTTTGTTGTTGTTGTTGTTGTTGTTGTTGTTGCTTTACAGCACTTTGAGATTTCTTTATGTAACGAATAGCACTATATATTGTAAGCTGAATAAGTTATGATTTTATTTATTATTGACAAAGTTTATCATAAAGTTACTGGTCCCCTCCCCCCCATGTCAAAAACTTCAAATCAAAAGACAGACATTACTACCTGCTTCACATCAAGACAGACATTATTACCTGCTTCACATCAAGACAGACATTACTACCTGCTTCACGTCAAGACAGACATTACTACCTGCTTCACGTAAAGACAGACATTACTACCTGCTTCACATCAAGACAGACATTATTACCTGCTTCACGTAAAGACAGACATTACTACCTGCTTCACGTAAAGACAGACATTACTACCTGCTTCACATCAAGACAGACATTACTACCTGCTTCACGTCAAGACAGACATTACTACCTGCTTCACGTCAAGACAGACATTACTACCTGCTTCACATCAAGACAGACATTACTACATGCTTCACATCAAGACAGGCATTACTACCTGCTTCACATCAAGACAGGCATTACTACCTTCTTCACGTCAAGACAGACATTACTACCTGCTTCACGTAAACCAGACATTACTACCTGCTTCACGTAAAGACAGACATTACTACCTGCTTCACGTCAAGACAGACAATACTACCTGCTTCACGTAAACCAGACATTACTACCTGCTTCACGTAAAGACAGACATTACTACTTGCTTCACGTAAAGACAGACATTACTACTTGCTTCACGTAAACCAGGCATTACTACCTGCTTCACGTAAACCAGACATTACTACCTGCTTCACGTAAAGACAGACATTTTATACATCAATGGTAGCGTCTTGTAATCTTAACTAATTAAAATATGTTACGCCTTAAAACTGTCATCAAATGTGCACATCATACGGCTTTGTTACAGTATAAGATATCTCCAGCAGAACAATACTGATAACTAACCCCTTTTTTTATCTGTGTTGTGACTTTTAGCTAGCAAGCTACTTACCAGCATGCCAGAGAAAGCACACTGGGTCGTACACACAGTAGGGGGCCTATATTAGGCTTATGTCTGAATCACCTCTTGTATTTATCTCAACTGGAATATCATGTTGGTGTCTGAATCATCTCTTGTATTTATCTCAACTTGCACTTGATTTCCCCTTGCTTCCAACCCAGCATTTAGTTTGGTACAGCGAGGGTTAATATAAACCTAGCATTTAGTTTGGTACAGCGGGGGTTAATATAAACCCAGCATTTAGTTTGGTACAGCGGGGGTTAATATAAACCTAGCATTTAGTTTGGTACAGTGGGGGTTAATATAAACCTAGAATTTAGTTTGGAACAGCGGGGGTTAATATAAACCCAGCATTTAGTTTGGTACAGCGGGGGATAATTTAAGCCTAGCATTTAGTTTGGTACAGCGGGGGTTAATATAAACCCAGTATTTAGTTTGGTACAGCGGGGGTTAATATAAACCCAGCATTTAGTTTGGTACAGCGGGGGTTAATTTAAGCCTAGCATTTAGTTTGGTACAGCGGGGGTTAATATAAGCCTAGCATTTAGTTTGGTACAGCGGGGGTTAATATAAACCCAGCATTTAGTTTGGTACAGCGGGGGATAATTTAAGCCTAGCATTTAGTTTGGTACAGCGGGGGTTAATATAAACCCAGTATTTAGTTTGGTACAGCGGGGGTTAATATAAACCCAGCATTTAGTTTGGTACAGCGGGGGTTAATTTAAGCCTAGCATTTAGTTTGGTACAGCGGGGGTTAATATAAGCCTAGCATTTAGTTTGGTACAGCTGGGGTTAATATAAACCTAGCATTTAGTTTGGTACAGAGGGGGTTAATATAAGCCTAGCATTTAGTTTGGTACAGCGGGGGTTAATATAAACCTAGCATTTAGTTTGGTACAGCGGGGGTTAATTTAAGCCTAGCATTTAGTTTGGTACAGCGGGGGTTAATATAAGCCTAGCATTTAGTTTGGTACAGCGGGGGTTAATATAAGCCTAGCATTTAGTTTGGTACAGCGGGGGTTAATATAAGCCTAGCATTTAGTTTGGTACAGCGGGGGTTAATATAAACCCAGCATTTAGTTTGGTACAGCGGGGGATAATTTAAGCCTAGCATTTAGTTTGGTAAAGCGGGGGTTAATATAAACCCAGTATTTAGTTTGGTACAGCGGGGGTTAATATAAACCCAGCATTTAGTTTGGTACAGCGGGGGTTAATTTAAGCCTAGCATTTAGTTTGGTACAGCGGGGGTTAATATAAGCCTAGCATTTAGTTTGGTACAGCGGGGGTTAATATAAACCTAGCATTTAGTTTGGTACAGCGGGGGTTAATTTAAGCCCAGCATTTAGTTTGGTACAGCGGGGGTTAATATAAGCCTAGCATTTAGTTTGGTACAGCGGGGGTTAATATAAACCTAGCATTTAGTTTGGTACAGCGGGGGTTAATTTAAGCCTAGCATTTAGTTTGGTACAGCGGGGGTTAATATAAGCCTAGCATTTAGTTTGGTACAGCGGGGGTTAATATAAACCTAGCATTTAGTTTGGTACAGCGGGGGTTAATATAAACCTAGCATTTAGTTTGGTACAGCGGGGGTTAATATAAACCCAGCATTTAGTTTGGTACAGCGGGGGTTAATATAAACCTAGCATTTAGTTTGGTACAGAGGGGGTTAATATACACATCAGCTGCGTTCCTGTCCGACCTCAGAAACAATGTTTCACTTTTTGAATTTTGATCTCTGTACAATATACACTGAGCGTACCAAACATTAGGAACACAAATTTAGTTGCACCAGACCAGCCTCAATTTGTTGGGGGCATGAACTCTGTAGTCTATGTGCTGCTGTGGCGAGGAGGGATTATCAGCACTATGTAAGTGTTAGCCCAGTCAGTGCTAGTTTAGATTCACTTATGAGAAACCAGTACTACTGTAGTGGCTGTAGAAATTATATTCCATTCAATTCAATTGTCAACACATTTCAAACCTGCAGTTTCCTCATATTGAACCTAACAGGTATTTGCAGGGATCATATAGCCTACTATTAGACTTATACGCTACAGTTTAAAATTCCCTTTCATGTATCTATTACATATAGTATATTAGAACTTCAACATCTGTCTAGGGATGTTGACTCTGTACCGGTACCCCCTGTATATAGCCTCCACATTGACTCTGTACTGGTACCCCCTGTATATAGCCTCCACATTGACTCTGTACCGGTACCCCCTGTATATAGCCTCCACATTGACTCTGTACCAGTACCCCCTGTATATAGCCTCCACATTAACTCTGTACCGGTACCCCCTGTATCTAGCCTCCACATTGACTCTGTACCAGTACCCCCTGTATATAGCCTCCACATTGACTCTGTACCGGTACCCCCTGTATATAGCCTCCACATTGACTCTGTACCAGTACCCCCTGTATATAGCCTCCACATTGACTCTGTACCGGTACCCCCTGTATATAGCCTCCACATTGACTCTGTACCGGTACCCCTGTATATAGCCTCCACATTGACTCTGTACCGGTACCCCTGTATATAGTCTCCACATTGACTCTGTACCGGTACCCCTGTATATAGCCTCCACATTGACTCTGTACCGGTACCCCCTGTATATAGCCTCCACATTGACTCTGTACCGGTACCCCCTGTTTATAGCCTCCACATTGACTCTGTACCGGTACCCCCTGTATATAGCCTCCACATTGACTCTGTACCGGTACCCCTGTATATAGCCTCCACATTGACTCTGTACCGGTACCCCTGTATATAGTCTCCACATTGACTCTGTACCGGTACCCCTGTATATAGCCTCCACATTGACTCTGTACCGGTACCCCCTGTATATAGCCTCGCTATTGTTATTTACTGCTGCTCTTTAATTATTTGTTATTCTTATCTCTTACATTTTTGGGGGGGTTATTTTCTGAAAACTGCATTGTTGGTTAAGGGCTTGTAAGTAAGCATTTCACTGTAAGGTCTACCTATGCCTGTTGTATTCGGAGCATGTCACAAATAACATTTTAATTGACTTGATATCTCAGGATGAGCTGCAACGTCTGTCTAGAGATGTCTCAGGATGAGCTGCAAACGTCTCAGGATGAGCTGCAACGTCTGGCTAGAGACGTCTCAGGATGAGCTGCAACGTCTCAGGATGAGCTGCAACGTCTCAGGATGAGCTGCAACGTCTCAGGATGAGCTGCAACGTCTGGCTAGAGACGTCTCAGGATGAGCTGCAACATCTGTCTAGAGATGTCTCAGGATGAGCTGCAACATCTGGCTAGAGATGTCTCAGGATGAGTTGCAACGTCTCAGGATGAGCTGCAACATCTGTCTAGAGATGTCTCAGGATGAGCTGCAACGTCTCAGGATGAGCTGCAACGTCTCAGGATGAGCTGCAACGTCTCAGGATGAGCTGCAACGTCTGGCTAGAGATGTCTCAGGATGAGCTCTGCCTTCAGTGACAGACACAGTTTTCCTCTGCTGCTGGGAACTCCAGCTGGGAGTGGGACGGGAAAGTAACGGGATTACTCAGAGGTGGTCAAGGGTTATGTGAGAGGAGACAGTCAGCCAGTCTGAACCAGTAGGAGTCTTCCTGGGGGGGGCTGGGAATCTGGGAGTACCCTAGGCAATCAGCCAACAGTCTCTTAAAAAAAAAAAATCCTAGCAAACAAACTCTGATTCTTCTTCCTTCATCTTGTCAACAAACAAACATCCCCCAACAATCAGCTACAAAAATGAGGTGACGGATGTATATGACCTAATATGGAGACAACTGGCATAGGAAACTCTATAGCTATAGCCTGATCATGTTTTAAGATCAGGAAATTTGAGAAGTAGTCTTCGGAGAGTGCACAGCTGAAGACATGGGATCTGGGTGGTGATCTCCGTTACAAACAACAACAAGAAACGGTCCTGTATAGAGAGCTGTATTGTTCAGCAGTAAATCTCCAGGACATGCTTTGTGAGTCACACAAATTACTTTCAGATGGTTCAACTTTTTTTTTGTCACTAGAATTAATGCTGAGAACACCATTACCTACTGCTATTGGTGAATGGGACAAGTGGGCGACCGTATCACCTGGAATATGCTGAGTGGTTCACTCTGATTTCCATCCAGAACTCCCATCGTCTGAACCAACCGCGTTGTTCAATGTAAAATACATTCATTCTAAAAAACATGGTGCAACGTTCAATTAAACGGAAACAGTTCTGAATGACCTGTTGAGGGGTTGGGCAGCGCTGCTCTGTAGATATGACCTGTTGAGGGGTTGGGCTGCTCTGCTCTGTAGATATGACCTGTTGAGGGGTTGGGCAGCGCTGCTCTGTAGATACGACCTGTTGAGGGGTTGGGCAGCGCTGCTCTGTAGATATGACCTGTTGAGGGGTTGGGTTGGGCTGCTCTGTAGATATGACCTGTTGAGGGGTTGGGCAGCGCTGCTCTGCTCTGTAGATATGACCTGTTGAGGGGTTGGGCAGCGCTGCTCTGCTCTGTAGATATGACCTGTTGAGGGGTTGGGCTGCTCTGCTCTGTAGATATGACCTGTTGAGGGGTTGGGCTGCTCTGTAGATACAACCTGTTGAGGGGTTGGGCTGCTCTGTAGATACAACCTGTTGAGGGGTTGGGCAGCGCTGCTCTGTAGATATGACCTGTTGAGGGGTTGGGCTGCGCTGCTCTGTAGATACGACCTGTTGAGGGGTTGGGCAGCGCTGCTCTGCTCTGTAGATACAACCTGTTGAGGGGTTGGGCTGCTCTGTAGATATGACCTGTTGAGGGGTTGGGCAGCGCTGCTCTGTAGATACGACCTGTTCAGGGGTTGGGCTGCTCTGTAGATACGACCTGTTGAGGGGTTGGGCTGCTCTGTAGATATGACCTGTTGAGGGGTTGGGCAGCGCTGCTCTGTAGATATGACCTGTTGAGGGGTTGGGCTGCTCTGTAGATATGACCTGTTGAGGGGTTGGGCTGCTCTGCTCTGTAGATATGACCTGTTGAGGGGTTGGGCAGCGCTGCTCTGTAGATATGACCTGTTGAGGGGTTGGGCAGCGCTGCTCTGTAGATATGACCTGTTGAGGGGTTGGGCTGCTCTGTAGATATGACCTGTTGAGGGGTTGGGCAGCGCTGCTCTGTAGATACGACCTGTTGAGGGGTTGGGCTGCTCTGTAGATATGACCTGTTGAGGGGTTGGGCAGCGCTGCTCTGTGGATACGACCTGTTGAGGGTTTGTTCACCGCTGCGCTGTAGATAAGTCGCTCCTTGCTTCAAGCCACACCCACAAAACGGAGCCAAAGTACCTCAAAGTCTGTTCAATAATGTTTTGAGGAAATGTGTTGTCCAATATAAACTGTCATGCAGTTTGGTAGCAAACGTTTCATTGAACTGAACGCACCCCTGGGTTGTTGTAACGTGTGTGCTGGGAGTCGGGAAACAAGTTCAGGGAGTGCATAATTTAATAAACAAAGGAACAAAACAAGAAACACGAACAACACACAGACAGGAAACTGAAACAATAACGCCTGGGGAAGGAACCAAATGGACTGACACATCTATATAGGGCAGGTAATCAAGGAGGTGATGGAGTCCAGATGACGTGTCATAATGCGCTGAAGCGCGTAACGATGGTGACAGGTGTGCGCCATAACGAGCCGCCTGGTGACCTAGAGGCCTGAGAGGGAGCACACGTGACAGTTGTGATGACTGAATGCTTGTTTTGGCAAGGAAGTGAAACCATAGAAAGTAAGCATGGACGTCTAACATGGCAAAACTGTTGGGTACAAAACAAAAAAATCCTATATAAAAGGTATGGTGTCAAAATTCTGGGAAATCCGAACTCGGCATTCCAAGAAATCCATGATTCACACAACACCGTCTGATGATGTTGCGGCAGTACACAGTTCTATGTAGGAACAGCTGTTATGCTGTGAGCTATTTGTGCGGTATGCTCATTTACTTACAGTACGTCAAGAAATGAGAAACTACATCCTACATATCAAGAGATTATTGGTAGTGTCCGATTAGACAAAATACATTTATGTATTGATTTTTTTTGCTCATTGTTTGTGTTTCCTTTTGTTCCTCAACAGTGTTATCATCTGACGGCCCGGCTGTCCTCAACAGTGTTATCATCTGACGGCTCGGCTGTCCTCACCAGTGTTATCATCTGACGGCTCGGCTGTCCTCACCAGTGTTATCATCGGACGGCGGACTGTCCTCAACAGTGTTATCATCTGACGGCCCGGCTGTCCTCACCAGTGTTATCATCTGACGGCGGACTGTCCTCACCAGTGTTATCATCTGACGGCCCGGCTGTCCTCAACAGTGTTATCATCTGACGGCCCGGCTGTCCTCAACAGTGTTATCATCTGACGGTGGACTGTCCTCAACAGTGTTATCATCTGACGGTGGACTGTCCTCAACAGTGTTATCATCGGACGGTGGACTGTCCTCAACAGTGTTATCATCGGACGGTGGACTGTCCTCAACAGTGTTATCATGGGACGGTGGACTGTCCTCAACAGTGTTATCATCTGACGGTGGACTGTCCTCAACAGTGTTATCATCGGACGGCGGACTGTCCTCAACAGTGTTATCATCTGACGGCGGACTGTCCTCAACAGTGTTATCATCTGACGGCCCGGCTGTCCTCAACAGTGTTATCATCTGACGGTGGACTGTCCTCAACAGTGTTATCATCTGACGGTGGACTGTCCTCAACAGTGTTATCATCTGACGGTGGACTGTCCTCAACAGTGTTATCATCTGACGGTGGACTGTCCTCAACAGTGTTATCATCTGACGGTGGACTGTCCTCAACAGTGTTATCATCGGACGGCGGACTGTCCTCAACAGTGTTATCATCTGACGGCCCGGACTGTCCTCAACAGTGTTATCATCTGACGGTGGACTGTCCTCAACAGTGTTATCATCTGACGGTGGACTGTCCTCAACAGTGTTATCATCGGACGGCGGACTGTCCTCAACAGTGTTATCATCTGACGGCCCGGCTGTCCTGAGGGCCGTGCAGGGTAGAAATAATAAAGAGAGACAAGGCTTATCTTCTCCTTGTACTCTGACTGTATCTGAGTTACGTAAGACCTGTATTGTACTACCTGTCTGTTTTTACTAGACCACTCGGTGCAGGATATGGGTCAGGGAGGCTGTTTATATAAATAATAATGAAGTTATCAAACAGAGTGTATCTCAGTTACATGAGATTGTGTTACTTGTGTTGTATTTGCTAGGCTGCTTAGTCTTCTTAGTCACAGGATATGTGTCATGAACTCATCATCTTTTCTTACTAAATACTTACTGATAGGTTGAAGGGCATTGTGTGGCTCAAATCCCTATCCAGCCTTATACTCCCATCCTGACAATGTTACAATTGTGACAAGACTAGACAAGGGCCTGTATCCAAGAAGTATCTCGGAGTGCTGATCTGTGATCAGTTTTGACTTTCAGATCGTCATGAATAAGATTGGTATGGACAAATCCTAGATCAGCAGTCCTACTCAGAGAACTTTTGTGGTTATGGGCCCAGATCACTAAATATCTAGTTTTATAGGTTAGAGAGCATAGTTTTATATATATATATATATATATATATATATATATATATATATATATATATATATATATATATATATATATATATTTATAAATATATATATATATATTTATAAATATATATATATATATATATATATATATATATATTTATAAATATAAAACTATGCCTTCTAATATATACACTGCTCAAAAAAATAAAGGGAACACTAACAACACAATGTA
The DNA here is from genome assembly GCF_965601325.2 of Salmo salar. NCBI lineage: Eukaryota > Metazoa > Chordata > Actinopteri > Salmoniformes > Salmonidae > Salmo > Salmo salar. Next base: position 120,124,644 of record NC_138300.1, read on the forward strand.
ACTCCAAGTCAATCACACTTCTGTGAAATCAAACTGTCCACTTAGGAAGCAACACTGATTGACAATACATTTCACATGCTGTTGTGCAAATGGAATAGACAACATGTGGAAATTATAGGCAATTAGCAAGACACCCCCAATAAAGGAGTGGTTCGGCAGGTGGTGACCACAGACCACTTCTCAGTTCTTATGCTTCCTGGCTGATGTTTTGGTCACTTTTGAATGCTGGCGGTGCTTTCACTCTAGTGGTAGCATGAGGCGGAGTCTACAACCCACACAAGTGGCTCAGGTAGTGCAGCTCATCCAGGATGGCACATCAATGCGAGCTGTGGCAAGAAGGTTTGCTGTGTCTGTCAGCATAGTGTCCAGAGCATGGAGGCGTACCAGGAGACAGGCCAGTACATCAGGAGACATGGAGGAGGCCGTAGGAGGGCAACAACCCAGCAGCAGGACCGCTACCTCCGCCTTTGTGCAAGGAAGAGCAGGAGGAGCACTGCCAGAGCCCTGCAAAATGACCTCCAGCAGGCCACAAATGTGCATGTGTCTGCTCAAACGGTCAGAATCAGACTCCATGAGGGTGGTATGAGGGCCCGACGTCCACAGGTGGGGGTTGTGCTTACAGCCCAACACCGTGCAGGACATTTGGCATTTGCCAGAGAACACCAAGATTGGAAAATTCGCCACTGGCGCCCTGTTCTCTTCACAGATGAAGCAGGTTCACACTGAGCACATGTGACAGACGTGACAGAGTCTGGAGACGCCGTGGAGAACGTTCTGCTGCCTGCAACATCCTCCAGCATGACCGGTTTGGCGGTGGGTCAGTCATGGTGTGGGGTGGCATTTCTTTGGGGGGCCGCACAGCCCTCCATGTGCTCGCCAGAGGTAGCCTGACTGCCATTAGGAACCGAGATGAGATCCTCAGACCCCTTGTGAGACCATTTGCTGGTGCGGTTGGCCCTGGGTTCCTCCTAATGCAAGACAATGCTAGACCTCATGTGGCTGGAGTGTGTCAGCAGTTCCTGCAAGAGGAAGGCATTGATGCTATGGACTGGCCCGCCCGTTCCCCAGACCTGAATACAATTGAGCACATCTGGGACATCATGTCTCGCTCCATCCACCAACGCCACGTTGCACCACAGACTGTCCAGGAGTTGGCGGATGCTTTAGTCCAGGTCTGAGAGGAGATCCCTCAGGAGACCATCCGCCACCTCATCAGGAGCATGCCCAGGCGTTGTAGGGAGGTCATACAGGCACGTGGAGGCCACACACACTACTGAGCCTCATTTTGACTTGTTTTAAGGACATTACATCAAAGTTGGATCAGCCTGTAGTGTGGTTTTCCACTTTAATTTTGAGTGTGACTCCAAATCCAGACCTCCATGGGTTGATAAATTGGATTTCCATTTATTATTTTTGTGTGATTTTGTTGTCAGCACATTCAACTATGTAAAGAAAAAAGTATTTAATAAGATTATTTCATTCATTCAGATCTAGGATGTGTTATTTTAGTGTTCCCTTTATTTTTTTGAGCAGTATATATATATATATATATATATATAGTTTAATTTCATAGACTGTAGATACAAGCCAGGTCATTAATCAGATGTATGAAACTTTGGATTCTCCCTGACAGATGACTCATCGTCTGTGTGTGTGTGTCTGTGTGTGCATGCGTGAATGCGTGTGTGTGTGTGTGTGTACTGTGTGTATGTTTATATCTGTGTGTATGTTTCCAGACAGTGCATGTGAATGTGTGTTTATTGTCATACATACTACAGCAGAGTCCCCAACTGGGGGCCTGTGGATGGTTTTATTTGACCCGCGTGTGGATTAATATGGCCCCCCCATGTTTTCTGTTTTCTTTTATGAGTCATCTGTCAGGGGGAATCCAAAGTTTTGTACATCTGATTCATGGCCTGGCTTTTATCTATTGTCTATGAAATTATAAAACTATATATACACTTTAAAAAATATATATATATTATTTTATTGCCATTGTTGGACATAAAAGACTGTAAAAACATCAGGATTTCAGCTCCTACTTTAATTTTGGAAATCTGTTCCCAAGTATTCCCACTCTTAATATAGAGAGACCGTGATCTATACAAATGTAAACAAGGTTTGAAATGATTATGCTTTACTCTTGTCTTATGTATCTGTTTGGGCTTCTTGCGGTCAAATCATCTACAAATGATTTATAATTATGTTCCCGGCCCCCTGACCATTCTCTATTTGACGATCCCTGTACTAGAGCATAGACAGAGGATCAGTGGAACAGGTATAAATCCCCAGGCCCTGCCAGTGTCTGCCACCAGGGCAATGTGTTTTTTCTATTTCACAACATGAACCATATCCTCCCCTCTTATGAGCTCCTCCCCTTTAATGAGCTCCTCCCCAGTAAATGAGCTCCTCCCCTCTTACGATCTCCTCCCCTCTTATGAGCTCCTCCCCTCCTACAAGCTCCTCCCCTCTTATGAGCCCCTCCCCTCTTATGAGCTCCTCCCCTCCTACGAGCTCCTCCCCTCTTATGAGCCCCTCCCCTCTTATGAGCTCCTCCCCTCTTCCTCATATGTAGTGTTTGAGCTGTAGATGAACTGAGATATAACTCAGATATTACTCTACTGAACCAATTCCATATTGCTGGACTGCATGGTAAAAGCCCTAATTGAACTGGATTTAAACTGATATGGAAGTCATATATGAAATGATTATCGATTAAAGATGTGAATCTGCTGTATAATTGTTGAAAGAATTCTGTAAAAAAGGCTTAATGGTCGTCTGTTCAGTTAGAGAAACGTAGATACATCTTGTGAAACCTCTCGAGTTTCTCTAAATCTACATTCTGGGATTTGTTTCTATGCAAAACGCCTGCCCCGAAACTTGTACCCCCTCACTCAAATCCCAGATAGGATAGCTTTGATGCATAATGTTTAATAAGAACATCGTCTCTCTCTCTCTCTCTCCTCTCTCTCTCTCTCTCTCTCTCCTTTCTCTCTCTCTCTCTCTCTCTCTCTCTCTCCTCTCTCTCTCTTCTTCCTCCTCTCTCTCTCTCTCTCTCTCTCTCTCTCTCTCTCCTCTCTCTCTCTCTCTCTCTCTCTCACAGGATGTGATCATTCACTCACATGGACAGTCGACTATGAGTGAAAATAGACTCTGGGTCAGGAGTGCAGATGCTCCTAAGTTGAAGATTCGGAGGTCACGAGAGAACATGAAAATGTTTAGACCCTAAACATCAAAACGACCTTGGAAAGACAGAAGGAGGAAGTAGAGAGATCATTCCTCGCTTCCCTACATAATAATAATAATAATACAGAAGGAGGAAGTAGAGAGATCATTCCTCGCTTCCCTACATAATAATAATACAGAAGGAGGAAGTAGAGAGATCATTCCTCGCTTCCCTACATAATAATAATAATAATACAGAAGGAGGAAGTAGAGAGATCATTCCTCGCTTCCCTACATAATAATAATAATAATACAGAAGGAGGAAGTAGAGAGATCATTCCTCGCTTCCCTACATAATAATAATAATAATACAGAAGGAGGAAGTAGAGAGATCATTCCTCGCTTCCCTACATAATAATAATAATAATACAGAAGGAGGAAGTAGAGAGATCATTCCTCGCTTCCCTACATAATAATAATAATAATACAGAAGGAGGAAGTAGAGAGATCATTCCTCGCTTCCCTACATAATAATAATAATAATACAGAAGGAGGAAGTAGAGAGAGTTATTTCATGAAAGGGGAACGACCCTACTTATACCAGAGAGCAGTGAGATCATTCCTCGCTTCTCTACATAATAATACTAACAGCCAAGTCTCAGTGCACTGACCACACCCCACACTGCTCTTACAGTGAGGGGAGGCAGGGAGTCTAGTGGTTAGAGTGGAGGGAAGGCAGGTATCCTAGTGGTTAGAGAGGAGGGAAGGCAGGTAACCTAGTGGTTAGAGTGGAGGGAAGGCAGGTATCCTAGTGGTTAGAGTGGAGGGGCGGCAGGTAGCCTAGTGGTTAGAGTGGAGGGGAGGCAGGTAGTCTAGTGGTTAGAGTGGAGGGAAGGCAGGTAACCTAGTGGTTAGAGTGGAGGGAAGGCAGGTAGCCTAGTGGTTAGAGTGGAGGGGAGGCAGGTAGTCTAGTGGTTAGAGTGGAGGGGAGGCAGGGAGTCTAGTGGTTAGAGTGGAGGGAAGGCAGGTATCCTAGTGGTTAGAGAGGAGGGAAGGCAGGTAACCTAGTGGTTAGAGTGGAGGGGAGGCAGGTAGCCTAGTGGTTAGAGTGGAGGGAAGGCAGGTATCCTAGTGGTTAGAGTGGAGGGGAGGCAGGTAGCCTAGTGGTTAGAGTGGAGGGAAGGCAGGTATCCTAGTGGTTAGAGTGGAGGGGAGGCAGGTAGTCTAGTGGTTAGAGTGGAGGGGAGGCAGGTAGTCTAGTGGTTAGAGTGGAGGGGAGGCAGGGAGTCTAGTGGTTAGAGTGGAGGGGAGGCAGGTAGCCTAGTGGTTAGAGTGGAGGGGAAGGCAGGGAGTCTAGTGGTTAGAGTGGAGGGAAGGCAGGTATCCTAGTGGTTAGAGAGGAGGGAAGGCAGGTAACCTAGTGGTTAGAGTGGAGGGGAGGCAGGTAGTCTAGTGGTTAGAGTGGAGGGAAGACAGGTATCCTAGTGGTTAGATTGGAGGGGAGGCAGGTAGTCTAGTGGTTAGAGAGGAGGGAAGGCAGGTAACCTAGTGGTTAGAGTGGAGGGGAGGCAGGTAGTCTAGTGGTTAGAGTGGAGGGAAGGCAGGTATCCTAGTGGTTAGAGTGGAGGGGAGGCAGGTAGTCTAGTGGTTAGAGAGGAGGGGCGGCAGGTAGTCTAGTGGTTAGAGTGGAGGGGAGGCAGGTAGTCTAGTGGTTAGAGAGGAGGGAAGGCAGGTATCCTAGTGGTTAGAGTGGAGGGGCGGCAGGTAGTCTAGTGGTTAGAGTGGAGGGGCAGCAGGTAGCCTAGTGGTTAGAATGGAGGGGCGGCAGGTAGCCTAGTGGTTAGAGTGGAGGGGCAGCAGTCCCAGATAAAGAAAGTGTAAAAGTCTGGGATTTAAGCCAATACCTGGTAACATTATTTACTTTTCTCATGCTATAAATTGTTTGGTCTCCCTCTGCAGACTCATTGAGGAATCGAAGCTTTTGACTTCCTGTCAAAATGGACACCTGTTCAGGTGAACTGACCTTAGTACATTCTGACACACACACACCCACACACACACACACACACACACACACACACACACACACACACACACACGGCAGACTAACCATGGTCAGCAACACAACACAGTCTGTGGTTGTAAATCAGATGTCTATTGAAAGAGAGGGTGATGGTTTATGGGAAAGCTGAGCTCATTTCCTCCCTATAGTCCAGGTCCGGTAATCGCCGTTTCTGAGCAGATACAAGCATTAGACATAGAGCCAGATGAGGGTTTCCTAATGTCAACCTGAAGGGGTAACACATTTAATCAAGTAAAGCTGCATGACTTCAGAGTGATGAACAGCACAGGTGAACATAATCCCTGTGAATGACATCGTTGATTCCATCATCCCAGCCCTTCCCTCTGGTGTGTCAGAGAGACGTGTGTGTGTGTGTGTGTGTGTGTGTATTTTTCATTTTACCTTTATTTAACTAGGCAAGTCAGTTAAGAACAAATTGTTATTTACAATGACGGGCCAAGGAACAGGGGGCAGAACAACAGATTTTTACCTTGTCAGCTCAGGGATTCAAACTTGCAACCTTTCGGTTACTAGTCCAACACTCTATCCACTATGCTACCCTGCCGCCCAAAGTGTGTGTGTGTGTGTGTGTGTGTGTGTGTGTGTGTGTGTGTGTGTGTGTGTGTGTGTGTGTGTGTGTGTGTGTGTGTGTGTGTGTGTGTGTGTGTGTGTGTGTGTGTGTGTGTGTGTGTGTGTGTGTGTACAGTCAGTGCAGTGGTGACAGAGGTAGAGTGACACAACTGTGCAGAGGTTATTTGTATATGTGTGTGTGTGTGTGTGTGTGTGTGTGTGTGTGTGTGTGTTGGCTGTGTGTGTGTGTGTGTGTTTGCAGATGAGGATAGGTACATGTCTGTGTGCGCATACGTGTGTGTGTGTGTGTGTGTGTGTGCCTCGCAGCACAGCGTTTAGCTTGCTGACATGACACATCTATTCCTCAGAGCAGAGTGCTGCAGGGGTATGTCTGTGTGTGCCGTCCCATTAACCTGCCTGTCTGAGATAAGTGTGGAATCAGTACTTATTGACTAGGAATCCTGACATCAGGATCCTTTCTCCTTCTCCAGGCTCCCGTCTCATCCCCCACCCACATGGATATAAAACACAGCCAGGCTCCCGTCTCATCCCCCACCCACATGGATATATAAAACAGCCAGGCTCCCGTCTCATCCCCCACCCACATGGATATAAAACACAGCCAGGCTCCCGTCTCATCCCCCACCCACATGGATATATAACACAGCCAGGCTCCCGTCTCATCCCCCACCCACATGGAAATATAACACAGCCAGGCTCCCGTCTCGTCCCCCACCCACATGGATATATAACACAGCCAGGCTCCCGTCTCATCCCCAACCCACATGGATATATAACACAGCCAGGCTCCCGTCTCATCCCCCACCCACATGGATATAAAACACAGCCAGGCTCCCGTCTCGTCCCCCACCCACATGGATATAAAACACAGCCAGGCTCCCGTCTCATCCCCCACCCACATGGATATATAACACAGCCAGGCTCCCGTCTCATCCCCCACCCACATGGATATAAAACACAGCCAGGCTCCCGTCTCGTCCCCCACCCACATGGATATAAAACACAGCCAGGCTCCCGTCTCATCCCCCACCCACATGGATATATAACACAGCCAGGCTCCCGTCTCATCCCCCACCCACATGGATATATAACACAGCCAGGCTCCCGTCTCAACCCGGCCACATGGATATAAAACACAGCCAGGCTCCCGTCTCATCCCCCACCCACATGGATATAAAACACAGCCAGGCTCCCGTCTCATCCCCGACCCACATGGATATAAAACACAGCCAGGCTCCCGTCTCATCCCCCACCCACATGGATATAAAACACAGCCAGGCTCCCGTCTCATCCCCCACCCACATGGATATATAACACAGCCAGGCTCCCGTCTCATCCCCCACCCACATGGATATAAAACACAGCCAGGCTCCCGTCTCATCCCTCACCCACCCACATGGATATATAACACAGCCAGGCTCCCGTCTCATCCCCCACCCACATGGATATAAAACACAGCCAGGCACCCGTCTCATCCCCCACCCACATGGATATAAAACACAGCCAGGCTCCCGTCTCATCCCCCACCCACATGGATATATAACACAGCCAGGCTCCCATCTCATCTTCCACCCACATGGATATAAAACACAGCCAGGCTCCCGTCTCGTCCCCCACCCACATGGATATAAAACACAGCCAGGCTCCCGTTTCATCCCCCACCCACATGGATATAAAACACAGCCAGGCTCCCGTCTCATCCCCCACCCACATGGATATAAAACACAGCCAGGCTCCCGTCTCGTCCCCCACCCACATGGATATATAACACAGCCAGGCTCCCGTCTCATCCCCCACCCACATGGATATATAACACAGCCAGGCTCCCGTCTCATCCCCCACCCACATGGATATAAAACACAGCCAGGCTCACGTCTCATCCCCCACCCACATGGATATATAACACAGCCAGGCTCCCGTCTCATCCCCCACCCACATGGATATAAAACACAGCCAGGCTCCCGTCTCGTCCCCCACCCACATGGATATATAACACAGCCAGGCTCCCGTCTCATCCCCCACCCACATGGATATATAACACAGCCAGGCTCCCGTCTCATCCCCCACCCACATGGATATATAACACAGCCAGGCTCCCGTCTCATCCCCCACCCACAAGGATATAAAACACAGCCAGGCTCCCGTCTCGTCCCCCACCCACATGGATATATAACACAGCCAGGCTCCCGTCTCCGCCCCCACCCACATGGATATTTAACACAGCCAGGCTCCCGTCTCCTCCCCCACCCACATGGATATAAAACACAGCCAGGCTCCCGTCTCATCCCCCACCCACATGGATATATAAAACACAGCCAGGCTCCCGTCTCGTCCCCCACCCACATGGATATATAACACAGCCAGGCTCCCGTCTCATCCCCCACCCACATGGATATAAAACACAGCCAGGCTTCCGTCTCATCCCTCACCCACCCACATGGATATATAACACAGCCAGGCTCCCGTCTCATCCCCCACCCACATGGATATAAAACACAGCCAGGCACCCGTCTCATCCCCCACCCACATGGATATAAAACACAGCCAGGCTCCCGTCTCATCCCCCACCCACATGGATATATAACACAGCCAGGCTCCCATCTCATCTTCCACCCACATGGATATAAAACACAGCCAGGCTCCCGTCTCGTCCCCCACCCACATGGATATAAAACACAGCCAGGCTCCCGTTTCATCCCCCACCCACCCACATGGATATATAACACAGCCAGGCTCCCGTCTCATCCCCCACCCACATGGATATATAACACAGCCAGGCTCCCGTCTCATCCCCCACCCACATGGATATAAAACACAGCCAGGCTCCCGTCTCATCCCCCACCCACATGGATATATAACACAGCCAGGCTCCCGTCTCGTCCCCCACCCACATGGATATTTAACACAGCCAGGCTCCCGTCTCCTCCCGCACCCACATGGATATAAAACACAGCCAGGCTCCCGTCTCATCCCCCACCCACATGGATATATAACACAGCCAGGCTCCCGTCTCCGCCCCCACCCACATGGATATTTAACACAGCCAGTCTCCCGTCTCCTCCCCCACCCACATGGATATATAACACAGCCAGGCTCCCGTCTCATCCCCCATCCACATGGATATAAAACACAGCCAGGCTCCCGTCTCGTCCCCCACCCACATGGATATATAACACAGCCAGGCTCCCGTCTCATCCCCCACCCACATGGATATATAACACAGACAGGCTCCCGCCTCATCCCCCACCCACATGGATATATAACACAGCCAGGCTCCCGTCTCATCCCCCACCCACAAGGATATAAAACACAGCCAGGCTCCCGTCTCGTCCCCCACCCACATGGATATATAACACAGCCAGGCTCCCGTCTCCGCCCCCACCCACATGGATATTTAACACAGCCAGGCTCCCGTCTCCTCCCCCACCCACATGGATATAAAACACAGCCAGGCTCCCGTCTCATCCCCCACCCACATGGATATATAAAACACAGCCAGGCTCCCGTCTCGTCCCCCACCCACATGGATATATAACACAGCCAGGCTCCCGTCTCCTCCCACACCCACATGGATATTTAACACAGCCAGGCTCCCGTCTCCTCCCCCACCCACATGGATATAAAACACAGCCAGGCTCCCGTCTCATCCCCCACCCACATGGATATATAACACAGCCAGGCTCCCGTCTCATCCCCCACCCACATGGATATATAACACAGCCAGGCTCCCGTCTCATCCCCCACCCACATGGATATAAAACATTGCCAGGCTCCCGTCTCATCCCCCACCCACATGGATTTAAAACACAGCCAGGCTCCCGTCTCATCCCCCAACCACATGGATATAAAACACATCCAGGCTCCCGTCTCATCCCCCACCCACAAGGATATAAAACACAGCCAGGCTCCCGTCTCGTCCCCCACCCACATGGATATTTAACACAGCCAGGCTCCCGTCTCCTCCCCCACCCACATGGATATAAAACACAGCCAGGCTCCCGTCTCATCCCCCACCCACATGGATATATAACACAGCCAGGCTCCCGTCTCCGCCCCCACCCACATGGATATTTAACACAGCCAGTCTCCCGTCTCCTCCCCCACCCACATGGATATATAACACAGCCAGGCTCCCGTCTCATCCCCCATCCACATGGATATAAAACACAGCCAGGCTCCCGTCTCGTCCCCCACCCACATGGATATATAACACAGCCAGGCTCCCGTCTCATCCCCCACCCACATGGATATATAACACAGACAGGCTCCCGTCTCATCCCCCACCCACATGGATATATAACACAGCCAGGCTCCCGTCTCATCCCCCACCCACAAGGATATAAAACACAGCCAGGCTCCCGTCTCGTCCCCCACCCACATGGATATATAACACAGCCAGGCTCCCGTCTCCGCCCCCACCCACATGGATATTTAACACAGCCAGGCTCCCGTCTCCTCCCCCACCCACATGGATATAAAACACAGCCAGGCTCCCGTCTCATCCCCCACCCACATGGATATATAACACAGCCAGGCTCCCGTCTCATCCCCCACCCACATGGATATATAACACAGCCAGGCTCCCGTCTCATCCCCCACCCACATGGATATAAAACATTGCCAGGCTCCCGTCTCATCCCCCACCCACATGGATTTAAAACACAGCCAGGCTCCCGTCTCATCCCCCAACCACATGGATATAAAACACAGCCAGGCTCCCGTCTCATCCCCCACCCACATGGATATAAAACACAGCCAGGCTCCCGTCTCATCCCCCACCCACATGGATATATAACACAGCCAGGCTCCCGTCTCGTCCCCCACCCACATGGATATATAACACAGCCAGGCTCCCGTCTCATCCCCCACCCACATGGATATATAACACAGCCAGGCTCCCGTCTCATCCCCCACCCACATGGATATAAAACACAGCCAGGCTCCCGTCTCGTCCCCCACCAACATGGATATATAACACAGCCAGGCTCCCGTCTCATCCCCACGCACATGGATATATAACACAGCCAGGCTCCCGTCTCATCCCCCACCCACATGGATACAAAACACAGCCAGGCTCCCGTCTCGTCCCCCACCAACATGGATATAAAACACAGCCAGGCTCCCGTCTCGTCCCCTACCCACATGGATATAAAACACAGCCAGGATCCCGTCTCATCCCCCAACCACATGGATATTTAACACAGCCAGGCTCCCGTCTCATCCCCCACCCACATGGATATAAAACACAGCCAGGCTCCCGTCTCGTCCCCCACCCACATGGATATAAAACACAGCCAGGCTCCCGTCTCATCCCCCACCCACATGGATATAAAACACAGCCAGGCTCCCGTCTCATCCCCCACCCACATGGATATAAAACACAGCCAGGCTCCCGTCTCATCCCCCACCCACATGGATATATAACACAGCCAGGCTCCCGTCTCATCCCCCACCCACATGGATATAAAACACAGCCAGGCTCCCGTCTCCTCCCCCACCCACATGGATATATAACACAGCCAGGCTCCCGTCTCGTCCCCCACCCACATGGATATAAAACACAGCCAGGCTCCCGTCTCATCCCCCACCCACATGGATATAAAACACAGCCAGGCTCCCGTCTCATCCCCCACCCACATGGATACAAAACACAGCCAGGCTCCCGTCTCGTCCCCCACCAACATGGATATAAAACACAGCCAGGCTCCCGTCTCGTCCCCCACCCACATGGATATAAAACACAGCCAGGATCCCGTCTCATCCCCCAACCACATGGATATTTAACACAGCCAGGCTCCCGTCTCGTCCCCCACCAACATGGATATAAAACACAGCCAGGCTCCCGTCTCGTCCCCCACCCACATGGATATAAAACACAGCCAGGCTCCCGTCTCATCCCCCACCCACATGGATATAAAACACAGCCAGGCTCCCGTCTCCTCCCCCACCCACATGGATATATAACACAGCCAGGGTCCCGTCTCGTCCCCCACCCACATGGATATAAAACACAGCCAGGCTCCCGTCTCATCCCCCACCCACATGGATATAAAACACAGCCAGGCTCCCGTCTCATCCCCCACCCACATGGATATAAAACACAGCCAGGCTCCCGTCTCATCCCCCACCCACATGGATATATAACACAGCCAGGCTCCCGTCTCATCCCCCACCCACATGGATATAAAACACAGCCAGGCTCCCGTCTCGTCCCCCACCCACATGGATATATAACACAGCCAGGCTCCCGCCTCATCCCCCACCCACATGGATATATAACACAGCCAGGCTCCCGTCTCATCCCCCACCCACATTGATATATAACAGAGCCAGGCTCCCGTCTCATCCCCCACCCACAAGGATATAAAACACAGCCAGGCTCCAGTCTCGTCCCCCACCCACATGGATATATAACACAGCCAGGCTCCCGTCTCCGCCCCCACCCACATGGATATTTAACACAGCCAGGCTCCCGTCTCCTCCCCCACCCACATGGATATAAAACACAGCCAGGCTCCCGTCTCATCCCCCACCCACATGGATATATAAAACACAGCCAGGCTCCCGTCTCGTCCCCCACCCACATGGATATATAACACAGCCAGGCTCCCGTCTCCTCCCACACCCACATGGATATTTAACACAGCCAGGCTCCCGTCTCATCCCCCACCCACATGGATATAAAACACAGCCAGGCTCCCGTCTCATCCCCCACCCACATGGATATATAACACAGCCAGCCTCCCGTCTCGTCCCCCACCCACATGGATATAAAACACAGCCAGGCTCCCGTCTCATCCCCCACCCACATGGATATAAAACACAGCCAGGCTCCCGTCTCATCCCCCACCCACATGGATATATAACACAGCCAGGCTCCCGTCTCGTCCCCCACCCACATGGATATAAAACACAGCCAGGCTCCCGTCTCATCCCCCACCCACATGGATATATAACACAGCCAGGCTCCCGTCTCATCCCCCACCCACATGGATATATAACACAGCCAGGCTCCCGTCTCATCCCCCACCCACATGGATATAAAACACAGCCAGGCTCCCGTCTCATCCCCCACCCACATGGATATATAACAGAGCCAGGCTCCCGTCTCATCCCCCACCCACAAGGATATAAAACACAGCCAGGCTCCCGTCTCGTCCCCCACCCACATGGATATATAACACAGCCAGGCTCCCGTCTCCGCCCCCACCCACATGGATATTTAACACAGCCAGGCTCCCGTCTCCTCCCCCACCCACATGGATATAAAACACAGCCAGGCTCCCGTCTCATCCCCCACCCACATGGATATATAAAACACAGCCAGGCTCCCGTCTCGTCCCCCACCCACATGGATATATAACACAGCCATGCTCCCGTCTCCTCCCACACCCACATGGATATTTAACACAGCCAGGCTCCCGTCTCATCCCCCACCCACATGGATATAAAACAAAGCCAGGCTCCCGTCTCATCCCCCACCCACATGGATATATAACACAGCCAGGCTCCCGTCTCGTCCCCCACCCACATGGATATAAAACACAGCCAGGCTCCCGTCTCATCCCCCACCCACATGGATATATAACAGAGCCAGGCTCCCGTCTCATCACACACCCACAAGGATATAAAACACAGCCAGGCTCCCGTCTCGTCCCCCACCCACATGGATATATAACACAGCCAGGCTCCCGTCTCCGCCCCCACCCACATGGATATTTAACACAGCCAGGCTCCCGTCTCATCCCCCACCCACATGGATATATAACACAGCCAGGCTCCCGTCTCATCCCCCACCCACATGGATATAAAACACAGCCAGGCTCCCGTCTCGTCCCCCACCCACATGGATATATAACACAGCCAGGCTCCCGTCTCATCCCCCACCCACATGGATATATAACACAGCCAGGCTCCCGTCTCATCACCCACCCACATGGATATATAACAGAGCCAGGCTCCCGTCTCATCCCCCACCCACAAGGATATAAAACACAGCCAGGCTCCCGTCTCGTCCCCCACCCACATGGATATATAACACAGCCAGGCTCCCGTCTCTTCCCCCACCCACATGGATATTTAACACAGCCAGGCTCCCGTCTCCTCCCCCACCCACATGGATATAAAACACAGCCAGGCTCCCGTCTCATCCCCCACCCACATGGATATATAAACCACAGCCAGGCTCCCGTCTCGGTCCCACCCACATGGATATATAACACAGCCAGGCTCCCGTCTCCTCCCACACCCACATGGATATTTAACACAGCCAGGCTCCCGTCTCGTCCCCCACCAACATGGATATAAAACACAGCCAGGCTCCCGTCTCGTCCCCCACCCACATGGATATAAAACACAGCCAGGATCCCGTCTCATCCCCCAACCACATGGATATTTAACACAGCCAGGCTCCCGTCTCATCCCCCACCCACATGGATATAAAACACAGCCAGAATCCCGTCTCATCCCCCAACCACATGGATATAAAACACAGCCAGGCTCCCATCTCATCCCCCACCCACATGGATATAAAACACAGCCAGGCTCCCGTCTCATCCCCCACCCACATGGATAAATAACACAGCCAGGCTCCCGTCTCGTCCCCCACCCACATGGATATATAACACAGCCAGGCTCCCGTCTCATCCCCCACCCACATGGATATAAAACACAGCCAGGCTCCCGTCTCATCCCCCACCCACATGGATATATAACACAGCCAGGCTCCCGTCTCGTCCCCCACCCACATGGATATAAAACACAGCCAGGCTCCCGTCTCATCCCCCACCCACATGGATATAAAACACAGCCAGGCTCCCGTCTCATCCCCCACCCACATGGATATATAACAGAGCCAGGCTCCCGTCTCATCCCCCACCCACAAGGATATAAAACACAGCCAGGCTCCCGTCTCGTCCCCCACCCACATGGATATATAACACAGCCAGGCTCCCGTCTCCGCCCCCACCCACATGGATATTTAACACAGCCAGGCTCCCGTCTCCTCCCCCACCCACATGGATATAAAACACAGCCAGGCTCCCGTCTCATCCCCCACCCACATGGATATATAAAACACAGCCAGGCTCCCGTCTCGTCCCCCACCCACATGGATATATAACACAGCCAGGCTTCCGTCTCCTCCCACACCCACATGGATATTTAACACAGCCAGGCTCCCGTCTCATCCCCCACCCACATGGATATAAAACAAAGCCAGGCTCCCGTCTCATCCCCCACCCACATGGATATATAACACAGCCAGGCTCCCGTCTCGTCCCCCACCCACATGGATATAAAACACAGCCAGGCTCCCGTCTCATCCCCCACCCACATGGATATATAACAGAGCCAGGCTCCCGTCTCATCACACACCCACAAGGATATAAAACACAGCCAGGCTCCCGTCTCGTCCCCCACCCACATGGATATATAACACAGCCAGTCTCCCGTCTCCGCCCCCACCCACATGGATATTTAACACAGCCAGGCTCCCGTCTCATCCCCCACCCACATGGATATATAACACAGCCAGGCTCCCGTCTCATCCCCCACCCACATGGATATAAAACACAGCCAGGCTCCCGTCTCGTCCCCCACCCACATGGATATATAACACAGCCAGGCTCCCGTCTCATCCCCCACCCACATGGATATATAACACAGCCAGGCTCCCGTCTCATCACCCACCCACATGGATATATAACAGAGCCAGGCTCCCGTCTCATCCCCCACCCACAAGGATATAAAACACAGCCAGGCTCCCGTCTCGTCCCCCACCCACATGGATATATAACACAGCCAGGCTCCCGTCTCTTCCCCCACCCACATGGATATTTAACACAGCCAGGCTCCCGTCTCCTCCCCCACCCACATGGATATAAAACACAGCCAGGCTCCCGTCTCATCCCCCACCCACATGGATATATAAACCACAGCCAGGCTCCCGTCTCGGTCCCACCCACATGGATATATAACACAGCCAGGCTCCCGTCTCCTCCCACACCCACATGGATATTTAACACAGCCAGGCTCCCGTCTCGTCCCCCACCAACATGGATATAAAACACAGCCAGGCTCCCGTCTCGTCCCCCACCCACATGGATATAAAACACAGCCAGGATCCCGTCTCATCCCCCAACCACATGGATATTTAACACAGCCAGGCTCCCGTCTCATCCCCCACCCACATGGATATAAAACACAGCCAGAATCCCGTCTCATCCCCCAACCACATGGATATAAAACACAGCCAGGCTCCCGTCTCATCCCCCACCCACATGGATATAAAACACAGCCAGGCTCCCGTCTCATCCCCCACCCACATGGATAAATAACACAGCCAGGCTCCCGTCTCGTCCCCCACCCACATGGATATATAACACAGCCAGGCTCCCGTCTCATCCCCCACCCACATGGATATAAAACACAGCCAGGCTCCCGTCTCATCCCCCACCCACATGGATATATAACACAGCCAGGCTCCCGTCTCGTCCCCCACCCACATGGATATAAAACACAGCCAGGCTCCCGTCTCATCCCCCACCCACATGGATATAAAACACAGCCAGGCTCCCGTCTCATCCCCCACCCACATGGATATATAACACAGCCAGGCTCCCATCTCATCCCCCACCCACATGGATATATAACACAGCCAGGCTCCCGTCTCATCCCCCACCCACATGGATATAAAACACAGCCAGGCTCCCGTCTCATCCCCCACCCACATGGATATATAACACAGCCAGGCTCCCGTCTCATCCCCCACCCACATGGATATAAAACACAGCCAGGCTCCCGTCTCGTCCCCCACCCACATGGATATAAAACACAGCCAGGCTCCCGTCTCATCCCCCACCCACATGGATATAAAACACAGCCAGGCTCCCGTCTCATCTCCCACCCACATGGATATATAACACAGCCAGGCTCCCGTCTCATCCCCCACCCACATGGATATATAACACAGCCAGGCTCCCGTCTCATCCCCCACCCACATGGATATAAAACACAGCCAGGCTCCCGTCTCGTCCCCCACCAACATGGATATATAACACAGCCAGGCTCCCGTCTCATCCCCACGCACATGGATATATAACACAGCCAGGCTCCCGTCTCATCCCCCACCCACATGGATACAAAACACAGCCAGGCTCCCGTCTCGTCCCCCACCAACATGGATATAAAACACAGCCAGGCTCCCGTCTCGTCCCCCACCCACATGGATATAAAACACAGCCAGGATCCCGTCTCATCCCCCAACCACATGGATATTTAACACAGCCAGGCTCCCGTCTCATCCCCCACCCACATGGATATAAAACACAGCCAGGCTCCCGTCTCCTCCCCCACCCACATGGATATATAACACAGCCAGGCTCCCGTCTCGTCCCCCACCCACATGGATATAAAACACAGCCAGGCTCCCGTCTCATCCCCCACCCACATGGATATAAAACACAGCCAGGCTCCCGTCTCATCCCCCACCCACATGGATATAAAACACAGCCAGGCTCCCGTCTCATCCCCCACCCACATGGATATATAACACAGCCAGGCTCCCGTCTCATCCCCCACCCACATGGATATAAAACACAGCCAGGCTCCCGTCTCGTCCCCCACCCACATGGATATATAACACAGCCAGGCTCCCATCTCATCCCCCACCCACATGGATATATAACACAGCCAGGCTCCCGTCTCATCCCCCACCCACATGGATATATAACAGAGCCAGGCTCCCGTCTCATCCCCCACCCACAAGGATATAAAACACAGCCAGGCTCCCGTCTCATCCCCCACCCACATGGATATATAACACAGCCAGGCTCCCATCTCATCCCCCACCCACATGGATATATAACACAGCCAGGCTCCCGTCTCATCCCCCACCCACATGGATATAAAACACAGCCAGGCTCCCGTCTCATCCCCCACCCACATGGATATATAACACAGCCAGGCTCCCGTCTCATCCCCCACCCACATGGATATAAAACACAGCCAGGCTCCCGTCTCGTCCCCCACCCACATGGATATAAAACACAGCCAGGCTCCCGTCTCATCCCCCACCCACATGGATATAAAACACAGCCAGGCTCCCGTCTCATCTCCCACCCACATGGATATATAACACAGCCAGGCTCCCGTCTCATCCCCCACCCACATGGATATATAACACAGCCAGGCTCCCGTCTCATCCCCCACCCACATGGATATAAAACACAGCCAGGCTCCCGTCTCGTCCCCCACCAACATGGATATATAACACAGCCAGGCTCCCGTCTCATCCCCACGCACATGGATATATAACACAGCCAGGCTCCCGTCTCATCCCCCACCCACATGGATACAAAACACAGCCAGGCTCCCGTCTCGTCCCCCACCAACATGGATATAAAACACAGCCAGGCTCCCGTCTCGTCCCCCACCCACATGGATATAAAACACAGCCAGGATCCCGTCTCATCCCCCAACCACATGGATATTTAACACAGCCAGGCTCCCGTCTCATCCCCCACCCACATGGATATAAAACACAGCCAGGCTCCCGTCTCCTCCCCCACCCACATGGATATATAACACAGCCAGGCTCCCGTCTCGTCCCCCACCCACATGGATATAAAACACAGCCAGGCTCCCGTCTCATCCCCCACCCACATGGATATAAAACACAGCCAGGCTCCCGTCTCATCCCCCACCCACATGGATATAAAACACAGCCAGGCTCCCGTCTCATCCCCCACCCACATGGATATATAACACAGCCAGGCTCCCGTCTCATCCCCCACCCACATGGATATAAAACACAGCCAGGCTCCCGTCTCGTCCCCCACCCACATGGATATATAACACAGCCAGGCTCCCATCTCATCCCCCACCCACATGGATATATAACACAGCCAGGCTCCCGTCTCATCCCCCACCCACATGGATATATAACAGAGCCAGGCTCCCGTCTCATCCCCCACCCACAAGGATATAAAACACAGCCAGGCTCCCGTCTCGTCCCCCACCCACATGCATATATAACACAGCCAGGCTCCCGTCTCCGCCCCCACCCACATGGATATTTAACACAGCCAGGCTCCCGTCTCCTCCCCCACCCACATGGATATAAAACACAGCCAGGCTCCCGTCTCATCCCCCACCCACATGGATATATAAAACACAGCCAGGCTCCCGTCTCGTCCCCCACCCACATGGATATATAACACAGCCATGCTCCCGTCTCCTCCCACACCCACATGGATATTTAACACAGCCAGGCTCCCGTCTCATCCCCCACCCACATGGATATAAAACACAGCCAGGCTCCCGTCTCATCCCCCACCCACATGGATATATAACACAGCCAGGCTCCCGTCTCGTCCCCCACCCACATGGATATAAAACACAGCCAGGCTCCCGTCTCATCCCCCACCCACATGGATATAAAACACAGCCAGGCTCCCGTCTCATCCCCCACCCACATGGATATATAACACAGCCAGGCTCCCGTCTCGTCCCCCACCCACATGGATATAAAACACAGCCAGGCTCCCGTCTCATCCCCCACCCACATGGATATATAACACAGCCAGGCTCCCGTCTCATCCCCCACACACATGGATATATAACACAGCCAGGCTCCCGTCTCATCCCCCACCCACATGGATATAAAACACAGCCAGGCTCCCGTCTCGTCCCCCACCAACATGGATATAAAACACAGCCAGGCTCCCGTCTCATCCCCCACCCACATGGATATATAACACAGCCAGTCCCCCGTCTCATCCCCCACCCACATGGATATAAAACACAGCCAGGCTCCCGTCTCGTCCCCCACCCACATGGATATATAACACAGCCAGGCTCCCGTCTCGTCCCCCACCCACATGGATATAAAACACAGCCAGGCTCCCGTCTCATCCCCCACCCACATGGATATAAAACACAGCCAGGTTCCCGTCTCATCCCCCACCCACATGGATATAAAACACAGCCAGGCTCCCGTCTCATCCCCCACCCACATGGATATAAAACACAGCCAGGCTCCCGTCTCATCCCCCACCCACATGGATATATAACACAGCCAGGCTCCCGTCTCATCCCCCACCCACATGGATATAAAACACAGCCAGGCTCCCGTCTCGTCCCCCACCCACATGGATATATAACACAGCCAGGCTCCCGTCTCATCCCCCACCCACATGGATATATAACACAGCCAGGCTCCCGTCTCATCCCCCACCCACATGGATATATAACAGAGCCAGGCTCCCGTCTCATCACCCACCCACAAGGATATAAAACACAGCCAGGCTCCCGTCTCGTCCCCCACCAACATGGATATATAACACAGCCAGGCTCCCGTCTCCGCCCCCACCCACATGGATATTTAACACAGCCAGGCTCCCATCTCCTCCCCCACCCACATGGATATAAAACACAGCCAGGCTCCCGTCTCATCCCCCACCCACATGGATATATAAACCACAGAAAGGCTCCCGTCTCGTCCCCCACCCACATGGATATATAAAACAGCCAGGCTCCCGTCTCCTCCCACACCCACATGGATATTTAACACAGCCAGGCTCCCGTCTCGTACCCCACCAACATGGATATAAAACACAGCCAGGCTCCCGTCTCATCCCCCACCCACATGGATATAAAACACAGCCAGGCTCCCGTCTCGTCCCCCACCAACATGGATATATAACACAGCCAGGCTCCCGTCTCATCCCCACGCACATGGATATATAACACAGCCAGGCTCCCGTCTCATCCCCCACCCACATGGATACAAAACACAGCCAGGCTCCCGTCTCGTCCCCCACCAACATGGATATAAAACACAGCCAGGCTCCCGTCTCGTCCCCCACCCACATGGATATAAAACACAGCCAGGATCCCGTCTCATCCCCCAACCACATGGATATTTAACACAGCCAGGCTCCCGTCTCATCCCCCACCCACATGGATATAAAACACAGCCAGGCTCCCGTCTCCTCCCCCACCCACATGGATATATAACACAGCCAGGCTCCCGTCTCGTCCCCCACCCACATGGATATAAAACACAGCCAGGCTCCCGTCTCATCCCCCACCCACATGGATATAAAACACAGCCAGGCTCCCGTCTCATCCCCCACCCACATGGATATAAAACACAGCCAGGCTCCCGTCTCATCCCCCACCCACATGGATATATAACACAGCCAGGCTCCCGTCTCATCCCCCACCCACATGGATATAAAACACAGCCAGGCTCCCGTCTCGTCCCCCACCCACATGGATATATAACACAGCCAGGCTCCCATCTCATCCCCCACCCACATGGATATATAACACAGCCAGGCTCCCGTCTCATCCCCCACCCACATGGATATATAACAGAGCCAGGCTCCCGTCTCATCCCCCACCCACAAGGATATAAAACACAGCCAGGCTCCCGTCTCATCCCCCACCCACATGGATATATAACACAGCCAGGCTCCCATCTCATCCCCCACCCACATGGATATATAACACAGCCAGGCTCCCGTCTCATCCCCCACCCACATGGATATAAAACACAGCCAGGCTCCCGTCTCATCCCCCACCCACATGGATATATAACACAGCCAGGCTCCCGTCTCATCCCCCACCCACATGGATATAAAACACAGCCAGGCTCCCGTCTCGTCCCCCACCCACATGGATATAAAACACAGCCAGGCTCCCGTCTCATCCCCCACCCACATGGATATAAAACACAGCCAGGCTCCCGTCTCATCTCCCACCCACATGGATATATAACACAGCCAGGCTCCCGTCTCATCCCCCACCCACATGGATATATAACACAGCCAGGCTCCCGTCTCATCCCCCACCCACATGGATATAAAACACAGCCAGGCTCCCGTCTCGTCCCCCACCAACATGGATATATAACACAGCCAGGCTCCCGTCTCATCCCCACGCACATGGATATATAACACAGCCAGGCTCCCGTCTCATCCCCCACCCACATGGATACAAAACACAGCCAGGCTCCCGTCTCGTCCCCCACCAACATGGATATAAAACACAGCCAGGCTCCCGTCTCGTCCCCCACCCACATGGATATAAAACACAGCCAGGATCCCGTCTCATCCCCCAACCACATGGATATTTAACACAGCCAGGCTCCCGTCTCATCCCCCACCCACATGGATATAAAACACAGCCAGGCTCCCGTCTCCTCCCCCACCCACATGGATATATAACACAGCCAGGCTCCCGTCTCGTCCCCCACCCACATGGATATAAAACACAGCCAGGCTCCCGTCTCATCCCCCACCCACATGGATATAAAACACAGCCAGGCTCCCGTCTCATCCCCCACCCACATGGATATAAAACACAGCCAGGCTCCCGTCTCATCCCCCACCCACATGGATATATAACACAGCCAGGCTCCCGTCTCATCCCCCACCCACATGGATATAAAACACAGCCAGGCTCCCGTCTCGTCCCCCACCCACATGGATATATAACACAGCCAGGCTCCCATCTCATCCCCCACCCACATGGATATATAACACAGCCAGGCTCCCGTCTCATCCCCCACCCACATGGATATATAACAGAGCCAGGCTCCCGTCTCATCCCCCACCCACAAGGATATAAAACACAGCCAGGCTCCCGTCTCGTCCCCCACCCACATGCATATATAACACAGCCAGGCTCCCGTCTCCGCCCCCACCCACATGGATATTTAACACAGCCAGGCTCCCGTCTCCTCCCCCACCCACATGGATATAAAACACAGCCAGGCTCCCGTCTCATCCCCCACCCACATGGATATATAAAACACAGCCAGGCTCCCGTCTCGTCCCCCACCCACATGGATATATAACACAGCCATGCTCCCGTCTCCTCCCACACCCACATGGATATTTAACACAGCCAGGCTCCCGTCTCATCCCCCACCCACATGGATATAAAACACAGCCAGGCTCCCGTCTCATCCCCCACCCACATGGATATATAACACAGCCAGGCTCCCGTCTCGTCCCCCACCCACATGGATATAAAACACAGCCAGGCTCCCGTCTCATCCCCCACCCACATGGATATAAAACACAGCCAGGCTCCCGTCTCATCCCCCACCCACATGGATATATAACACAGCCAGGCTCCCGTCTCGTCCCCCACCCACATGGATATAAAACACAGCCAGGCTCCCGTCTCATCCCCCACCCACATGGATATATAACACAGCCAGGCTCCCGTCTCATCCCCCACACACATGGATATATAACACAGCCAGGCTCCCGTCTCATCCCCCACCCACATGGATATAAAACACAGCCAGGCTCCCGTCTCGTCCCCCACCAACATGGATATAAAACACAGCCAGGCTCCCGTCTCATCCCCCACCCACATGGATATATAACACAGCCAGTCCCCCGTCTCATCCCCCACCCACATGGATATAAAACACAGCCAGGCTCCCGTCTCGTCCCCCACCCACATGGATATATAACACAGCCAGGCTCCCGTCTCGTCCCCCACCCACATGGATATAAAACACAGCCAGGCTCCCGTCTCATCCCCCACCCACATGGATATAAAACACAGCCAGGTTCCCGTCTCATCCCCCACCCACATGGATATAAAACACAGCCAGGCTCCCGTCTCATCCCCCACCCACATGGATATAAAACACAGCCAGGCTCCCGTCTCATCCCCCACCCACATGGATATATAACACAGCCAGGCTCCCGTCTCATCCCCCACCCACATGGATATAAAACACAGCCAGGCTCCCGTCTCGTCCCCCACCCACATGGATATATAACACAGCCAGGCTCCCGTCTCATCCCCCACCCACATGGATATATAACACAGCCAGGCTCCCGTCTCATCCCCCACCCACATGGATATATAACAGAGCCAGGCTCCCGTCTCATCACCCACCCACAAGGATATAAAACACAGCCAGGCTCCCGTCTCGTCCCCCACCCACATGGATATATAACACAGCCAGGCTCCCGTCTCCGCCCCCACCCACATGGATATTTAACACAGCCAGGCTCCCATCTCCTCCCCCACCCACATGGATATAAAACACAGCCAGGCTCCCGTCTCATCCCCCACCCACATGGATATATAAACCACAGAAAGGCTCCCGTCTCGTCCCCCACCCACATGGATATATAAAACAGCCAGGCTCCCGTCTCCTCCCACACCCACATGGATATTTAACACAGCCAGGCTCCCGTCTCGTCCCCCACCAACATGGATATAAAACACAGCCAGGCTCCCGTCTCGTCCCCCACCCACATGGATATAAAACACAGCCAGGATCCCGTCTCATCCCCCAACCACATGGATATTTAACACAGCCAGGCTCCCGTCTAATCCCCCACCCACATGGATATAAAACACAGCCAGGCTCCCGTCTCATCCCCCACCCACATGGATATAAAACACAGCCAGGCTCCCGTCTCATCCCCCACCCACATGGATATAAAACACAGCCAGGCTCCCGTCTCATCCCTCACCCACCCACATTGATATATAACACAGCCAGGCTCCCGTCTCATCCCCCACCCACATGGATATATAACACAGCCAGGCTCCCGTCTCATCCCCCACCCACATGGATATATAACACAGCCAGGCTCCCGTCTCATCTTCCACCCACATGGATATAAAACACAGCCAGGCTCCCGTCTCGTCCCCCACCCACATGGATATAAAACACAGCCAGGCTCCCGTCTCATCCCGCACCCACATGGATATATAACACAGCCAGGCTCCCGTCTCATCCCCCACCCACATGGATATATAACACAGCCAGGCTCCCGTCTCATCCCCCACCCACATGGATATAAAACACAGCCAGGCTCCCGTCTCATCCCCCACCCACATGGATATATAACACAGCCAGGCTCCCGTCTCATCCCCCACCCACATGGATATAAAACACAGCCAGGCTCCCATCTCATCCCCCACCCACATGGATATAAAACACAGCCAGGCTCCCGTCTCATCCCCACCCCCATGGATATATAACACAGCCAGGCTCCCATCTCATCCCCCACCCACATGGATATAAATCAGCGCCAGGCTCCCGTCTCATCCCCCACCCACATGGATATAAAACACAGCCAGGCTCCCGTCTCATCCCCCACCCACATGGATATATAACACAGCCAGGCTCCCGTCTCGTCCCCCACCAACATGGATATATAACACAGCCAGGCTCCCGTCTCATCCCCCACCCACATGGATACAAAACACAGCCAGGCTCCCGTCTCGTCCCTCACCCACATGGATACAAAACACAGCCAGGCTCCCGTCTCGTCCCTCACCCACCCACATGGATATATAACACAGCCCGGCACCCGTCTCATCCCCCACCCACATGGATATAAAACACAGCCAGGATCCCGTCTCATCCCCCAACCACATGGATATTTAACACAGCCAGGCTCCCGTCTCATCCCCCACCCACATGGATATAAAACACAGCCAGGCTCCCGTCTCATCCCCCACCCACATGGATATATAACACAGCCAGGCTCCCGTCTCCTCCCCCACCCACATGGATATTTAACACAGCCAGGCTCCCGTCTCCTCCCCCACCCACATGGATATATAACAGAGCCAGGCTCCCGTCTCATCCCCCACCCACAAGGATATAAAACACAGCCAGGCTCCCGTCTCGTCCCCCACCCACATGGATATATAACACAGCCAGGCTCCCGTCTCCGCCCCCACCCACATGGATATTTAACACAGCCAGGCTCCCGTCTCATCCCCCACCCACATGGATATAAAACACAGCCAGGCTCCCGTCTCATCCCCCACCCACATGGATATATAACACAGCCAGGCTCCCGTCTCATCCCCCACCCACATGGATATATAACACAGCCAGGCTCCCGTCTCATCCCCCACCCACATGGATATAAAACACAGCCAGGCTCCCGTCTCATCCCCCACCCACATGGATATAAAACACAGCCAGGCTCCCGTCTCATCCCCCACCCACATGGATATAAAACACAGCCAGGCTCCCGTCTCGTCCCCCACCCACATGGATATATAACACAGCCAGGCTCCCGTCTCATCCCCCACCCACATGGATATATAACACAGCCAGGCTCCCGTCTCATCCCCCACCCACATGGATATATAACAGAGCCAGGCTCCCGTCTCATCCCCCACCCACAAGGATATAAAACACAGCCAGGCTCCCGTCTCGTCCCCCACCCACATGGATATATAACACAGCCAGGCTCCCGTCTCCGCCCCCACCCACATGGATATTTAACACAGCCAGGCTCCCGTCTCCTCCCCCACCCACATGGATATAAAACACAGCCAGGCTCCCGTCTCATCCCCCACCCACATGGATATATAAACCACAGCCAGGCTCCCGTCTCATCCCCCACCCACATGGATATAAAACACAGCCAGGCTCCCGTCTCATCCCCCACCCACATGGATATAAAACACAGCCAGGCTCCCGTCTCATCCCCCACCCACATGGATATATAACACAGCCAGGCTCCCGTCTCGTCCCCCACCCACATGGATATAAAACACAGCCAGGCTCCCGTCTCATCCCCCACCCACATGGATATAAAACACAGCCAGGCTCCCGTCTCATCCCCCACCCACATGGATATATAACACAGCCAGGCTCCCGTCTCATCCCCCACCCACATGGATATATAACACAGCCAGGCTCCCGTCTCATCCCCCACCCACATGGATATAAAACACAGCCAGGCTCCCGTCTCATCCCCCACTCACATGGATATATAACACAGCCAGGCTCCCGTCTCATCCCCCACCCACATGGATATAAAACACAGCCAGGCTCCCGTCTCGTCCCCCACCCACATGGATATATAACACAGCCAGGCTCCCGTCTCGTCCCCCACCCACATGGATATAAAACACAGCCAGGCTCCCGTCTCATCCCCCACCCACATGGATATAAAACACAGCCAGGCTCCCGTCTCATCTCCCACCCACATGGATATATAACACAGCCAGGCTCCCGTCTCATCCCCCACCCACATGGATATATAACACAGCCAGGCTCCCGTCTCATCCCCCACCCACATGGATATAAAACACAGCCAGGCTCCCGTCTCATCCCCCACCCACATGGATACAAAACACAGCCAGCCTGCCGTCTCGTCCCCCACCAACATGGATATAAAACACAGCCAGGCTCCCGTCTCGTCCCCCACCCACATGGATATAAAACACAGCCAGGATCCCGTCTCATCCCCCAACCACATGGATATTTAACACAGCCAGGCTCCCGTCTCATCCCCCACCCACATGGATATAAAACACAGCCAGGCTCCCGTCTCCTCCCCCACCCACATGGATATATAACACAGCCAGGCTCCCGTCTCGTCCCCCACCCACATGGATATAAAACACAGCCAGGCTCCCGTCTCATCCCCCACCCACATGGATATAAAACACAGCCAGGCTCCCGTCTCATCCCCCACCCACATGGATATAAAACACAGCCAGGCTCCCGTCTCATCCCCCACCCACATGGATATATAACACAGCCAGGCTCCCGTCTCATCCCCCACCCACATGGATATAAAACACAGCCAGGCTCCCGTCTCGTCCCCCACCCACATGGATATATAACACAGCCAGGCTCCCGTCTCATCCCCCACCCACATGGATATATAACACAGCCAGGCTCCCGTCTCATCCCCCACCCACATGGATATATAACAGAGCCAGGCTCCCGTCTCATCCCCCACCCACAAGGATATAAAACACAGCCATGCTCCCGTCTCGTCCCCCACCCACATGGATATATAACACAGCCAAGATCCCGTCTCCGCCCCCACCCACATGGATATTTAACACAGCCAGGCTCCCGTCTCCTCCCCCACCCACATGGATATAAAACACAGCCAGGCTCCCTTCTCATCCCCCACCCACATGGATATATAAAACACAGCCAGGCTCCCGTCTCGTCCCCCACCCACATGGATATATAACACAGCCAGGCTCCCGTCTCCTCCCACACCCACATGGATATTTAACACAGCCAGGCTCCCGTCTCATCCCCCACCCACATGGATATAAAACACAGCCAGGCTCCCGTCTCATCCCCCACCCACATGGATATATAACACAGCCAGGCTCCCGTCTCGTCCCCCACCCACATGGATATAAAACACAGCCAGGCTCCCGTCTCATCCCCCACCCACATGGATATAAAACACAGCCAGGCTCCCGTCTCATCCCCCACCCACATGGATATATAACACAGCCAGGCTCCCGTCTCGTCCCCCACCCACATGGATATAAAACACAGCCAGGCTCCCGTCTCATCCCCCACCCACATGGATATATAACACAGCCAGGCTCCCGTCTCATCCCCCACCCACATGGATATATAACACAGCCAGGCTCCCGTCTCATCCCCCACCCACAAGGATATAAAACACAGCCAGGCTCCCGTCTCATCCCCCACCCACATGGATATATAACACAGCCAGGCTCCCGTCTCATCCCCCACCCACATGGATATAAAACACAGCCAGGCTCCCGTCTCGTCCCCCACCCACATGGATATATAACACAGCCAGGCTCCCGTCTCGTCCCCCACCCACATGGATATAAAACACAGCCAGGCTCCCGTCTCATCCCCCACCCACATGGATATAAAACACAGCCAGGCTCCCGTCTCATCTCCCACCCACATGGATATATAACACAGCCAGGCTCCCGTCTCATCCCCCACCCACATGGATATATAACACAGCCAGGCTCCCGTCTCGTCCCCCACCCACATGGATATAAAACACAGCCAGGCTCCCGTCTCATCCCCCACCCACATGGATATAAAACACAGCCAGGCTCCCGTCTCATCCCCCACCCACATGGATATATAACACAGAAAGGCTCCCGTCTCATCCCCCACCCACATGGATATAAAACACAGCCAGGCTCCCGTCTCATCCCTCACCCACCCACATTGATATATAACACAGCCAGGCTCCCGTCTCATCCCCCACCCACATGGATATATAACACAGCCAGGCTCCCGTCTCATCCCCCACCCACATGGATATATAACACAGCCAGGCTCCCGTCTCATCTTCCACCCACATGGATATATAACACAGCCAGGCTCCCGTCTCATCCCCCACCCACATGGATATAAAACACAGCCAGGCTCCCGTCTCGTCCCCCACCCACATGGATATAAAACACAGCCAGGCTCCCGTCTCATCCCGCACCCACATGGATATATAACACAGCCAGGCTCCCGTCTCATCCCCCACCCACATGGATATATAACACAGCCAGGCTCCCGTCTCATCCCCCACCCACCCAAATGGATATAAAACACAGCCAGGCTCCCATCTCATCCCCCACCCACATGGATATAAAACACAGCCAGGCTCCCGTCTCATCCCCACCCACATGGATATATAACACAGCCAGGCTCCCATCTCATCCCCCACCCACATGGATATAAATCAGCGCCAGGCTCCCGTCTCATCCCCCACCCACATGGATATAAAACACAGCCAGGCTCCCGTCTCATCCCCCACCCACATGGATATATAACACAGCCAGGCTCCCGTCTCGTCCCCCACCAACATGGATATATAACACAGCCAGGCTCCCGTCTCATCCCCCACCCACATGGATACAAAACACAGCCAGGCTCCCGTCTCGTCCCTCACCCACATGGATACAAAACACAGCCAGGCTCCCGTCTCGTCCCTCACCCACCCACATGGATATATAACACAGCCCGGCACCCGTCTCATCCCCCACCCACATGGATATAAAACACAGCCAGGCTCCCGTCTCGTCCCCCACCCACATGGATATATAACACAGCCAAGCTCCCGTCTCCGCCCCCACCCACATGGATATAAAACACAGCCAGGCTCCCGTCTCATCCCCCACCCACATGGATATAAAACACAGCCAGGCTCCCGTCTCATCTCCCACCCACATGGATATATAACACAGCCAGGCTCCCGTCTCATCCCCCACCCACATGGATATATAACACAGCCAGGCTCCCGTCTCGTCCCCCACCCACATGGATATAAAACACAGCCAGGCTCCCGTCTCATCCCCCACCCACATGGATATAAAACACAGCCAGGATCCCGTCTCATCCCCCACCCACATGGATATATAACACAGAAAGGCTCCCGTCTCATCCCCCACCCACATGGATATAAAACACAGCCAGGCTCCCGTCTCATCCCTCACCCACCCACATTGATATATAACACAGCCAGGCTCCCGTCTCATCCCCCAACCACATGGATATATAACACAGCCAGGCTCCCGTCTCATCCCCCACCCACATGGATATAAAACACAGCCAGGCTCCCGTCTCGTCCCCCACCCACATGGATATATAACACAGCCAGGCTCCCGTCTCGTCCCCCACCCACATGGATATAAAACACAGCCAGGCTCCCGTCTCATCCCCCACCCACATGGATATAAAACACAGCCAGGCTCCCGTCTCATCTCCCACCCACATGGATATATAACACAGCCAGGCTCCCGTCTCATCCCCCACCCACATGGATATATAACACAGCCAGGCTCCCGTCTCGTCCCCCACCCACATGGATATAAAACACAGCCAGGCTCCCGTCTCATCCCCCACCCACATGGATATAAAACACAGCCAGGCTCCCGTCTCATCCCCCACCCACATGGATATATAACACAGAAAGGCTCCCGTCTCATCCCCCACCCACATGGATATAAAACACAGCCAGGCTCCCGTCTCATCCCTCACCCACCCACATTGATATATAACACAGCCAGGCTCCCGTCTCATCCCCCACCCACATGGATATATAACACAGCCAGGCTCCCGTCTCATCCCCCACCCACATGGATATATAACACAGCCAGGCTCCCGTCTCATCTTCCACCCACATGGATATATAACACAGCCAGGCTCCCGTCTCATCCCCCACCCACATGGATATATAACACAGCCAGGCTCCCGTCTCATCCCCCACCCACAAGGATATAAAACACAGCCAGGCTCCCGTCTCATCCCCCACCCACATGGATATATAACACAGCCAGGCTCCCGTCTCATCCCCCACCCACATGGATATAAAACACAGCCAGGCTCCCGTCTCGTCCCCCACCCACATGGATATATAACACAGCCAGGCTCCCGTCTCGTCCCCCACCCACATGGATATAAAACACAGCCAGGCTCCCGTCTCATCCCCCACCCACATGGATATAAAACACAGCCAGGCTCCCGTCTCATCTCCCACCCACATGGATATATAACACAGCCAGGCTCCCGTCTCATCCCCCACCCACATGGATATATAACACAGCCAGGCTCCCGTCTCGTCCCCCACCCACATGGATATAAAACACAGCCAGGCTCCCGTCTCATCCCCCACCCACATGGATATAAAACACAGCCAGGCTCCCGTCTCATCCCCCACCCACATGGATATATAACACAGAAAGGCTCCCGTCTCATCCCCCACCCACATGGATATAAAACACAGCCAGGCTCCCGTCTCATCCCTCACCCACCCACATTGATATATAACACAGCCAGGCTCCCGTCTCATCCCCCACCCACATGGATATATAACACAGCCAGGCTCCCGTCTCATCCCCCACCCACATGGATATATAACACAGCCAGGCTCCCGTCTCATCTTCCACCCACATGGATATATAACACAGCCAGGCTCCCGTCTCATCCCCCACCCACATGGATATAAAACACAGCCAGGCTCCCGTCTCGTCCCCCACCCACATGGATATAAAACACAGCCAGGCTCCCGTCTCATCCCGCACCCACATGGATATATAACACAGCCAGGCTCCCGTCTCATCCCCCACCCACATGGATATATAACACAGCCAGGCTCCCGTCTCATCCCCCACCCACCCAAATGGATATAAAACACAGCCAGGCTCCCATCTCATCCCCCACCCACATGGATATAAAACACAGCCAGGCTCCCGTCTCATCCCCACCCACATGGATATATAACCCAGCCAGGCTCCCATCTCATCCCCCACCCACATGGATATAAATCAGCGCCAGGCTCCCGTCTCATCCCCCACCCACATGGATATAAAACACAGCCAGGCTCCCGTCTCATCCCCCACCCACATGGATATATAACACAGCCAGGCTCCCGTCTCGTCCCCCACCAACATGGATATATAACACAGCCAGGCTCCCGTCTCATCCCCCACCCACATGGATACAAAACACAGCCAGGCTCCCGTCTCGTCCCTCACCCACATGGATACAAAACACAGCCAGGCTCCCGTCTCGTCCCTCACCCACCCACATGGATATATAACACAGCCCGGCACCCGTCTCATCCCCCACCCACATGGATATAAAACACAGCCAGGCTCCCGTCTCGTCCCCCACCCACATGGATATATAACACAGCCAAGCTCCCGTCTCCGCCCCCACCCACATGGATATAAAACACAGCCAGGCTCCCGTCTCATCCCCCACCCACATGGATATAAAACACAGCCAGGCTCCCGTCTCATCTCCCACCCACATGGATATATAACACAGCCAGGCTCCCGTCTCATCCCCCACCCACATGGATATATAACACAGCCAGGCTCCCGTCTCGTCCCCCACCCACATGGATATAAAACACAGCCAGGCTCCCGTCTCATCCCCCACCCACATGGATATAAAACACAGCCAGGATCCCGTCTCATCCCCCACCCACATGGATATATAACACAGAAAGGCTCCCGTCTCATCCCCCACCCACATGGATATAAAACACAGCCAGGCTCCCGTCTCATCCCTCACCCACCCACATTGATATATAACACAGCCAGGCTCCCGTCTCATCCCCCACCCACATGGATATATAACACAGCCAGGCTCCCGTCTCATCCCCCACCCACATGGATATAAAACACAGCCAGGCTCCCGTCTCGTCCCCCACCCACATGGATATATAACACAGCCAGGCTCCCGTCTCGTCCCCCACCCACATGGATATAAAACACAGCCAGGCTCCCGTCTCATCCCCCACCCACATGGATATAAAACACAGCCAGGCTCCCGTCTCATCTCCCACCCACATGGATATATAACACAGCCAGGCTCCCGTCTCATCCCCCACCCACATGGATATATAACACAGCCAGGCTCCCGTCTCGTCCCCCACCCACATGGATATAAAACACAGCCAGGCTCCCGTCTCATCCCCCACCCACATGGATATAAAACACAGCCAGGCTCCCGTCTCATCCCCCACCCACATGGATATATAACACAGAAAGGCTCCCGTCTCATCCCCCACCCACATGGATATAAAACACAGCCAGGCTCCCGTCTCATCCCTCACCCAACCACATTGATATATAACACAGCCAGGCTCCCGTCTCATCCCCCACCCACATGGATATATAACACAGCCAGGCTCCCGTCTCATCCCCCACCCACATGGATATATAACACAGCCAGGCTCCCGTCTCATCTTCCACCCACATGGATATAAAACACAGCCAGGCTCCCGTCTCGTCCCCCACCCACATGGATATAAAACACAGCCAGGCTCCCGTCTCATCCCGCACCCACATGGATATATAACACAGCCAGGCTCCCGTCTCATCCCCCACCCACATGGATATATAACACAGCCAGGCTCCCGTCTCATCCCCCACCCACCCACATGGATATAAAACACAGCCAGGCTCCCATCTCATCCCCCACCCACATGGATATAAAACACAGCCAGGCTCCCGTCTCATCCCCACCCACATGGATATATAACACAGCCAGGCTCCCATCTCATCCCCCACCCACATGGATATAAATCAGCGCCAGGCTCCCGTCTCATCCTCCACCCACATGGATATAAAACACAGCCAGGCTCCCGTCTCATCCCCCACCCACATGGATATATAACACAGCCAGGCTCCCGTCTCGTCCCCCACCAACATGGATATATAACACAGCCAGGCTCCCGTCTCATCCCCCACCCACATGGATACAAAACACAGCCAGGCTCCCGTCTCGTCCCTCACCCACATGGATACAAAACACAGCCAGGCTCCCGTCTCGTCCCTCACCCACCCACATGGATATATAACACAGCCCGGCACCCGTCTCATCCCCCACCCACATGGATATAAAACACAGCCAGGCTCCAGTCTCGTCCCCCACCCACATGGATATATAACACAGCCAAGCGCCCGTCTCCGCCCCCACCCACATGGATATAAAACACAGCCAGGCTCCCGTCTCATCCCCCACCCACATGGATATAAAACACAGCCAGGCTCCCGTCTCATCTCCCACCCACATGGATATATAACACAGCCAGGCTCCCGTCTCATCCCCCACCCACATGGATATATAACACAGCCAGGCTCCCGTCTCGTCCCCCACCCACATGGATATAAAACACAGCCAGGCTCCCGTCTCATCCCCCACCCACATGGATATAAAACACAGCCAGGCTCCCGTCTCATCCCCCACCCACATGGATATATAACACAGAAAGGCTCCCGTCTCATCCCCCACCCACATGGATATAAAACACAGCCAGGCTCCCGTCTCATCCCTCACCCACCCACATTGATATATAACACAGCCAGGCTCCCGTCTCATCCCCCACCCACATGGATATATAACACAGCCAGGCTCCCGTCTCATCCCCCACCCACATGGATATATAACACAGCCAGGCTCCCGTCTCATCTTCCACCCACATGGATATAAAACACAGCCAGGCTCCCGTCTCGTCCCCCACCCACATGGATATAAAACACAGCCAGGCTCCCGTCTCATCCCGCACCCACATGGATATATAACACAGCCAGGCTCCCGTCTCATCCCCCACCCACATGGATATATAACACAGCCAGGCTCCCGTCTCATCCCCCACCCACCCACATGGATATAAAACACAGCCAGGCTCCCATCTCATCCCCCACCCACATGGATATAAAACACAGCCAGGCTCCCGTCTCATCCCCACCCACATGGATATATAACACAGCCAGGCTCCCATCTCATCCCCCACCCACATGGATATAAATCAGCGCCAGGCTCCCGTCTCATCCCCCACCCACATGGATATAAAACACAGCCAGGCTCCCGTCTCATCCCCCACCCACATGGATATATAACACAGCCAGGCTCCCGTCTCGTCCCCCACCAACATGGATATATAACACAGCCAGGCTCCCGTCTCATCCCCCACCCACATGGATACAAAACACAGCCAGGCTCCCGTCTCGTCCCTCACCCACATGGATACAAAACACAGCCAGGCTCCCGTCTCGTCCCTCACCCACCCACATGGATATATAACACAGCCCGGCACCCGTCTCATCCCCCACCCACATGGATATAAAACACAGCCAGGATCCCGTCTCATCCCCCAACCACATGGATATTTAACACAGCCAGGCTCCCGTCTCATCCCCCACCCACATGGATATAAAACACAGCCAGGCTCCCGTCTCATCCCCCACCCACATGGATATATAACACAGCCAGGCTCCCGTCTCCTCCCCCACCCACATGGATATTTAACACAGCCAGGCTCCCGTCTCCTCCCCCACCCACATGGATATATAACACAGCCAGGCTCCCGTCTCGTCCCCCACCCACATGGATATAAAACACAGCCAGGCTCCCGTCTCATCCCCCACCCACATGGATATAAAACACAGCCAGGCTCCCGTCTCATCCCCCACCCACATGGATATTAAACACAGCCAGGCTCCCGTCTCATCCCCCACCCACATGGATATAAAACACAGCCAGGCTCCCATCTCCTCCCCCACCCACATGGATATTTACCACAGCCAGGCTCCCGTCTCCTCCCCCACCCACATGGATATAAAACACAGCCAGGCTCCCGTCTCATCCTCCAACCACATGGATATATAAAACACAGCTAGGCTCCCGTCTCATCCCCCACCCACATGGATATAAAACACATCCAGGCTCCCGTCTCATCCCCCACCCACATGGATATATAACACAGCCAGGCTCCCGTCTCATCCCACACCAACATGGATATATAACACAGAAAGGCTCCCGTCTCATCCCCCACCCAAATGGATATAAAACACAGCCAGGCTCCCGTCTCATCCCTAACCCACCCACATTGATATATAACACAGCCAGGCTCCCGTCTCATCCCCCACCCACATGGATATATAACACAGCCAGGCTCCCGTCTCATCCCCACCCACATGGATATAAAACACAGCCAGGCTCCCGTCTCATCCCCCACCCACATGGATATATAACACAGCCAGGCTCCCGTCTCATCTTCCACCCACATGGATATAAAACACAGCCAGGCTCCCGTCTCGTCCCCCACCCACATGGATATAAAACACAGCCAGGCTCCCGTCTCATCCCGCACCCACATGGATATATAACACAGCCAGGCTCCCGTCTCATCCCCCACCCACATGGATATATAACACAGCCAGGCTCCCGTCTCATCCCCCACCCACCCACATGGATATAAAACACAGCCAGGCTCCCATCTCATCTCCCACCCACATGGATATAAAACACAGCCAGGCTCCCGTCTCATCCCCACCCACATGGATATATAACACAGCCAGGCTCCCATCTCATCCCCCACCCACATGGATATAAAACACAGCCAGGCTCCCGTCTCATCCCCCACCCACATGGATATATAACACAGCCAGGCTCCCGTCTCATCCCACACCAACATGGATATATAACACAGAAAGGCTCCCGTCTCATCCCCCACCCACATGGATATAAAACACAGCCAGGCTCCCGTCTCATCCCTCACCCACCCACATTGATATATAACACAGCCAGGCTCCCGTCTCATCCCCCACCCACATGGATATATAACACAGCCAGGCTCCCGTCTCATCCCCCACCCACATGGATATAAAACACAGCCAGGCTCCCGTCTCATCCCCACCCAAATGGATATAAAACACAGCCAGGCTCCCGTCTCATCCCCCACCCACATGGATATAAAACACAGCCAGGCTCCCGTCTCATCCCCCACCCACATGGATATAAAACACAGCCAGGCTCCCGTCTCATCCCCCACCCACCCACATGGATATATAACACATCCCTACACCCGTCTCGTCCCCCACCCACATGGATATAAAACACAGCCAGGATCCCGTGTCATCCCCCACCCACATGGATATATAACACAGCCAGGCTCCCGTCTCATCCCCCACCCACATGGATATATAACACAGCCAGGCTCCCGTCTCATCCCCCACCCACATGGATATAAAACACAGCCAGGCTCCCATCTCATCCCCCACCCACATGGATATATAACACAGCCAGGCTCCCGTCTCATCCCCCACCCACAAGGATATAAAACACAGCCAGGCTCCCGTCTCGTCCCCCACCCACATGGATATATAACACAGCCAGGCTCCCGTCTCCTCCCCCACCCACATGGATATTTAACACAGCCAGGCTCCCGTCTCCTCCCCCACCCACATGGATATAAAACACAGCCAGGCTCCCGTCTCATCCCCCACCCACATGGATATATAAAACACAGCCAGGCTCCCGTCTCATCCCCCACCCACATGGATATAAAACACAGCCAGGCTCCCGTCTCATCCCCCACCCACATGGATATATAACACAGCCAGGCTCCCGTCTCATCCCTCACCCACATGGATATATAACACAGCCAGGCCCCCTTCTCAACCCGGCCACATGGATATATAACACAGCAAGGCTCCCGTCTCATCCCCCACCCATATGGATATAAAACACAGCCAGGCTCCCGTCTCATCCCCCACCCATTGGATATTTAACACAGCCAGGCTCCCGTCTCCTCCCCCACCCACATGGATATAAAACACAGCCAGGCTCCCGTCTCCTCCCCCACCCACATGGATATATAAAACACAGCCAGGCTCCCGTCTCAACCCCCACCCACATGGATATAAAACACATCCAGGCTCCCGTCTCATCCCCCACCCACATGGATATAAAACACAGCCAGGCTCCCGTCTCATCCCCCACCCACATGGATATATAACACAGCCAGGCTCCCGTCTCATCCCCCACCCACATGGATATAAAACACAGCCAGGGTCCCGTCTCGTCCCCCACCCACATGGATATAAAACACAGCCAGGCTCCCGTCTCATCCCCCACCCACATGGATATATAACACAGCCAGGCTCCCGTCTCATCCCCCACCCACATGGATATAAAACACAGCCAGGGTCCCGTCTCGTCCCCCACCCACATGGATATATAACACAGCCAGGCCCCCTTCTCAACCCGGCCACATGGATATATAACACAGCCAGGCTCCTGTCTCATCCCCCACCCATATGGATATAAAACACAGCCAGGCTCCCCTCTCATCCCCCACCCACATGGATATAAAACACAGCCAGGCTCCCGTCTCATCCCCCACCCACATGGATATAAAACACAGCCAGGCTCCCGTCTCGACACCACCCACATGTATATATATAACACAGCCAGGCCCCCATCTCAACCCGGCCACATGGATATATAACACAGCCAGGCTCCCGTCTCATCCCCCACCCACATGGATATAAAACACAGCCAGGCTCCCGTCTCATCCCCCACCCACATGGATATATAACACAGCCAGGCCCCCTTCTCAACCCGGCCACATGGATATATAACACAGCCAGGCTCCCGTCTCATCCCCCACCCATATGGATATAAAACACAGCCAGGCTCCCCTCTCATCCCCCACCCACATGGATATAAAACACAGCCAGGCTCCCGTCTCATCCCCCACCCACATGGATATAAAACACAGCCAGGCTCCCGTCTCGTCCCCCACCCACATGTATATATATAACACAGCCAGGCCCCCATCTCAACCCGGCCACATGGATATATAACACAGCCAGGCTCCCGTCTCATCCCCCACCCACATGCATATAAAACACAGCCAGGCTCCCGTCTCATCCCCCACCCACATGGATATAAAACACAGCCAGGCTCCCGTCTCATCCCCCACCCACATGGATATAAAACACAGCCAAGCTCCCGTCTCATCCCCCACCCACATGGATATAAAACACAGCCAGGCTCCCGTCTCATCCCCCACCCACATGGATATAAAACACAGCCAGGCTCCCGTCTCATCCCCCACCCACATGGATATAAAACACAGCCAGGCTCCCGTCTCATCCCCCACCCACATGGATATATAACACAGCCAGGCTCCCGTCTCATCCCCCACCCACATGGATATAAAACACAGCCAGGGTCCCGTCTCGTCCCCCACCCACATGGATATAAAACACAGCCAGGCTCCCGTCTCATCCCCCACCCACATGGATATAAAACACAGCCAGGCTCCCGGCTCATCCCCCACCCACATGGATATATAACACAGCCAGGCTCCCGTCTCATCCCCCACCCACATGGATATATAACACAGCCAGGCTCCCCTCTCATCCCCCACCCACATGGATATAAAACACAGCCAGGCTCCCGTCTTGTCCCCCACCCACATGGATATAAAACACAGCCAGGCTCCCGTCTCATCCCCCACCCACATGGATATGAAACACAGCCAGGCTCCCGTCTCGTCCCCCACCCACATGGATATAAAACACAGCCAGGCTCCCGTCTCATCCCCCACCCACATGGATATAAAACACAGCCAGGCTCCCGTCTCGTCCCCCACCCACATGGATATATAACACAGCCAGGCTCCCGTCCCATCCCTCACCCACATGGATATATAACACAGCCAGGCCCCCGTCTCAACCCGGCCACATGGATATATAACACAGCCAGGCTCCCGTCTCATCCCCCACCCACATGGATATAAAACACAGCCAGGCTCCCGTCTCATCCCCCACCCACATGGATATAAAACACAGCCAGGCTCCCGTCTCATCCCCCACCCACATGGATATAAAACACAGCCAGGCTCCCGTCTCATCCCCCACCCACATGGATATATAACACAGCGAGGCTCCCGTCTCATCCCCCACCCACATGGATATATAACACAGCCAGGCTCCCGTCTCATCCCCCACCCACCCACCCACATGGATATAAAACACAGCCAGGCTCCCATCTCATCCCCCACCCACATGGATATATAACACAGCCAGGCCCCCGTCTCAACCCGGCCACATGGATATATAACACAGCCAGGCTCCCGTCTCATCCCCCACCCACATGGATATATAACACAGCCAGGCTCCCCTCTCATCCCCCACCCACATGGATATAAAACACAGCCAGGCTCCCGTCTCATCCCCCACCCACATGGATATAAATCACAGCCAGGCTCCCGTCTCGTCCCCCACCCACATGGATATATAACACAGCCAGGCCCCCGTCTCAACCCGGCCACATGGATATATAACACAGCCAGGCTCCCGTCTCATCCCCCACCCACATGGATATAAAACACAGCCAGGCTCCCGTCTCATCCCCCACCCACATGGATATAAAACACAGCCAGGCTCCCGTCTCGTCCCCCACCCACATGGATATAAAACACAGCCAGGCTCCCGTCTCATCCCCCACCCACATGGATATAAAACACAGCCAGGCTCCCGTCTCATCCCCCACCCACATGGATATAAAACACAGCCAGGCTCCCGTCTCGTCCCCCACCCACATGGATATATAACACAGCAGCCAGGCTCCCGTCTCATCCCCCTCCCACGTGGATATATAACACAGCCAGGCTCCCGTCTCATCCCCACCCACATGGATATAAAACACAGCCAGGGTCCCGTCTCATCCCCCTACCACATGGATATAAAACACAGCCAGGCTCCCGTCTCATCCCCCACCCACATGGATATAAAACACAGCCAGGCTCCCGTCTCTCCCCCACCCACATGGATATAAAACACAGCCAGGCTCCCGTCTCGTCCCCCACCCACATGGATATAAAACACAGCCAGGCTCCCGTCTCGTCCCCCACCCACATGGATATAAAACACAGCCAGGCTCCCGTCTCTCCCCCACCCACATGGATATAAAACACAGCCAGGCTCCCGTCTCGTCCCCCACCCACATGGATATAAAACACAGCCAGGCTCCCGTCTCATCCCCCACCCACATGGATATATAACACAGCCAGGCCCCCGTCTCAACCCGGCCACATGGATATATAACACAGCCAGGCTCCCGTCTCATCCCCCACCCACATGGATATAAAACACAGCCAGGCTCCCGTCTCATCCCCCACCCACATGGATATAAAACACAGCCACGCTCCCGTCTCATCCCCCACCCACATGGATATAAAATACAGCCAGGCTCCCGTCTCATCCCCCACCCACATGGATATAAAACACAGCCAGGCTCCAGTCTCATCCCCCACCCACATGGATATATAACACAGCCAGGCTCCCGTCTCATCCCCCACCCACATGGATATATAACACAGCCAGGCTCCCCTCTCATCCCCCACCCACATGGATATAAAACACAGCCAGGCTCCCGTCTCGTCCCCCACCCACATGGATATAAAACACAGCCAGGCTCCCGTCTCGTCCCCTAACCACATGGATATAAAACACAGCCAGGCTCCCGTCTCATCCCCCACCCACATGGATATAAAACACAGCCAGGCTCCCGTCTCATCCCCCACCCACATGGATATATAACACAGCCAGGCTCCCGTCTCATCCCCCACCCACATGGATATATAACACAGCCAGTCTCCCCTCTCATCCCCCACCCACATGGATATAAAACACAGCCAGGCTCCCGTCTCGTCCCCCACCCACATGGATATAAAACACAGCCAGGCTCCCGTCTCATCCCCCACCCACATGAATATAAAACACAGCCAGGCTCCCGTCTCGTCCCCCACCCACATGGATATGCTAAATGACTTAAATGATATAAAACACAGCCAGGCTCCCGTCTCATCCCCCACCCACATGGATATAAAACACAGCCAGGCTCCCGTCTCGTCCCCCACCCACATGGATATATAACACAGCCAGGCTCCCGTCCCATCCCTCACCCACATGGATATATAACACAGCCAGGCCCCCGTCTCAACCCGGCCACATGGATATATAACACAGCCAGGCTCCCGTCTCATCCCCCACCCACATGGATATAAAACACAGCCAGGCTCCCGTCTCATCCCCCACCCACATGGATATAAAACACAGCCAGGCTCCCGTCTCATCCCCCACCCACATGGATATAAAACACAGCCAGGCTCCCGTCTCATCCCCCACCCACATGGATATATAACACAGCGAGGCTCCCGTCTCATCCCCCACCCACATGGATATATAACACAGCCAGGCTCCCGTCTCATCCCCCACCCACCCACATGGATATAAAACACAGCCAGGCTCCCGTCTCATCCCCCACCCACATGGATATATAACACAGCCAGGCCCCCGTCTCAACCCGGCCACATGGATATATAACACAGCCAGGCTCCCGTCTCATCCCCCACCCACATGGATATATAACATAGCCAGGCTCCCCTCTCATCCCCCACCCACATGGATATAAAACACAGCCAGGCTCCCGTCTCATCCCCCACCCACATGGATATAAAACACAGCCAGGCTCCCGTCTCGTCCCCCACCCACATGGATATATAACACAGCCAGGCTCCCGTCTCATCCCCCACCCACAGGGATATAAAACACAGCCAGGCTCCCGTCTCATCCCCCACCCACATGGATATATAACACAGCCAGGCTCCCGTCTCATCCCCCACCCACATGGATATAAAACACAGCCAGGCTCCCGTCTCATCCCATACCCACATGGATTTAAAACACAGCCAGGCTCCCGTCTCATCCCCCAACCACATGGATATAAAACACAGCCAGGCTCCCGTCTCATCCCCCAGCCACATTGATATATAACACAGCCAGGCTCCCGTCTCGTTCCCCACCCACATGGATATAAAACACAGCCAGGCTCCCGTCTCATCCCCCACCCACATGGATATCTAACACAGCCAGGCTCCCATCTCATCCCCCACCCACATGGATATATAACACAGCAGACAGGCTCCCGTCTCATCCCCCACCCACATGGATATATAACACAGCCAGGCTCCCCTCTCATCCCCCACCCACATGGATATAAAACACAGCCAGGCTCCCGTCTCGTCCCCCACCCACATGGATATAAAACACAGCCAGGCTCCCGTCTCATCCCCCACCCATATGAATATAAAACACAGCCAGGCTGCCGTCTCGTCCCCCACCCACATGGATATGCTAAATGACTTAAATGATATAAAACACAGCCAGGCTCCCGTCTCATCCCCCACCCACATGGATATAAAACACAGCCAGGCTCCCGTCTCATCCCCCACCCACATGGATATAAAATACAGCCAGGCTCCCGTCTCA
The DNA here is from genome assembly GCF_965601325.2 of Salmo salar. Lineage (NCBI taxonomy): Eukaryota > Metazoa > Chordata > Actinopteri > Salmoniformes > Salmonidae > Salmo > Salmo salar. The sequence continues at coordinate 120,167,857 of NC_138300.1, forward strand.
TCCCCCACCCACATGGATATAAAACACAGCCAGGCTCCCGTCTCATCCCCCACCCACATGGATATAAAATACAGCCAGAATCCCGTCTCATCCCCCACCCACATGGATATATAACACAGCCAGGCTCCCGTCTCATCCCCCACCCACATGGATATAAAACACAGCCAGGCTCCCGTCTCATCCCCCACCCACATGGATATAAAACACAGCCAGGCTCCAGTCTCATCCCCCACCCACATGGATATAAAACACAGCCAGGCCCCCGTCTCATCCCCCACCCACATGGATATATAACACAGCCAGGCTCCCGTCTCATCCCCCACCCACATGGATATATAACACAGCCAGGCTCCCCTCTCATCCCCCACCCACATGGATATAAAACACAGCCAGGCTCCCGTCTCGTCCCCCACCCACATGGATATAAAACACAGCCAGGCTCCCGTCTCGTCCCCTAACCACATGGATATAAAACACAGCCAGGCTCCCGTCTCATCCCCCACCCACATGGATATAAAACACAGCCAGGCTCCCGTCTCATCCCCCACCCACATGGATATATAACACAGCCAGGCTCCCGTCTCATCCCCCACCCACATGGATATATAACACAGCCAGGCTCCCCTCTCATCCCCCACCCACATGGATATAAAACACAGCCAGGCTCCCGTCTCGTCCCCCACCCACATGGATATAAAACACAGCCAGGCTCCCGTCTCATCCCCCACCCACATGAATATAAAACACAGCCAGGCTCCCGTCTCGTCCCCCACCCACATGGATATGCTAAATGACTTAAATGATATAAAACACAGCCAGGCTCCCGTCTCATCCCCCACCCACATGGATATAAAACACAGCCAGGCTCCCGTCTCGTCCCCCACCCACATGGATATATAACACAGCCAGGCTCCCGTCCCATCCCTCACCCACATGGATATATAACACAGCCAGGCCCCCGTCTCAACCCGGCCACATGGATATATAACACAGCCAGGCTCCCGTCTCATCCCCCACCCACATGGATATAAAACACAGCCAGGCTCCCGTCTCATCCCCCACCCACATGGATATAAAACACAGCCAGGCTCCCGTCTCATCCCCCACCCACCCACATGGATATAAAACACAGCCAGGCTCCCGTCTCATCCCCCACCCACATGGATATATAACACAGCCAGGCCCCCGTCTCAACCCGGCCACATGGATATATAACACAGCCAGGCTCCCGTCTCATCCCCCACCCACATGGATATATAACACAGCCAGGCTCCCCTCTCATCCCCCACCCACATGGATATAAAACACAGCCAGGCTCCCGTCTCATCCCCCACCCACATGGATATAAAACACAGCCAGGCTCCCGTCTCGTCCCCCACCCACATGGATATATAACACAGCCAGGCCCCCGTCTCAACCCGGCCACATGGACATATAACACAGCCAGGCTCCCGTCTCATCCCCCACCCACATGGATATAAAACACAGCCAGGATCCCGTCTCGTCCCCCACCCACATGGATATATAACACAGCCAGGCTCCCGTCTCATCCCCCACCCACAGGGATATAAAACACAGCCAGGCTCCCGTCTCATCCCCCACCCACATGGATATATAACACAGCCAGGCTCCCGTCTCATCCCCCACCCACATGGATATAAAACACAGCCAGGCTCCCGTCTCATCCCCCACCCACATGGATTTAAAACACAGCCAGGCTCCCGTCTCATCCCCCAACCACATGGATATAAAACACAGCCAGGCTCCCGTCTCATCCCCCAGCCACATTGATATATAACACAGCCAGGCTCCCGTCTCGTTCCCCACCCACATGGATATAAAACACAGCCAGGCTCCCGTCTCATCCCCCACCCACATGGATATATAACACAGCCAGGCTCCCATCTCATCCCCCACCCACATGGATATATAACACAGCAGACAGGCTCCCGTCTCATCCCCCACCCACATGGATATATAACACAGCCAGGCTCCCCTCTCATCCCCCACCCACATGGATATAAAACACAGACAGGCTCCCGTCTCGTCCCCCACCCACATGGATATAAAACACAGCCAGGCTCCCGTCTCATCCCCCACCCACATGAATATAAAACACAGCCAGGCTGCCGTCTTGTCCCCCACCCACATGGATATGCTAAATGACTTAAATGATATAAAACACAGCCAGGCTCCCGTCTCATCCCCCACCCACATGGATATAAAACACAGCCAGGCTCCCGTCTCGTCCCCCACCCACATGGATATATAACATAGCCAGGCTCCCGTCCCATCCCCCACCCACATGGATATATAACACAGCCAGGCCCCCGTCTCAACCCGGCCACATGGATATATAACACAGCCAGGCTCCCGTCTCATCCCCCACCCACATGGATATAAAACACAGCCAGGCTCCCGTCTCATCCCCCACCCACATGGATATAAAACACAGCCAGGCTCCCGTCTCATCCCCCACCCACATGGATATAAAACACAGCCAGGCTCCCGTCTCATCCCCCACCCACATGGATATATAACACAGCGAGGCTCCCGTCTCATCCCCCACCCACATGGATATATAACACAGCCAGGCTCCCGTCTCATCCCCCACCCACCCACATGGATATAAAACACAGCCAGGCTGCCGTCTTGTCCCCCACCCACATGGATATGCTAAATGACTTAAATGATATAAAACACAGCCAGGCTCCCGTCTCGTCCCCCACCCACATGGATATAAAACACAGCCAGACTCCCGTCTCATCCCCCACCCACATGGATATAAAACACAGCCAGGCTCCCGTCTCGTCCCCCACCCACATGGATATATAACACAGCCAGGCTCCCGTCCCATCCCTCACCCACATGGATATATAACACAGCCAGGCCCCCGTCTCAACCCGGCCACATGGATATATAACACAGCCAGGCTCCCGTCTCATCCCCCACCCACATGGATATAAAACACAGCCAGGCTCCCGTCTCATCCCCCACCCACATGGATATATAACACAGCGAGGCTCCCGTCTCATCCCCCACCCACATGGATATATAACACAGCCAGGCTCCCGTCTCATCCCCCACCCACCCACATGGATATAAAACACAGCCAGGCTCCCGTCTCATCCCCCACCCACATGGATATATAACACAGCCAGGCCCCCGTCTCAACCCGGCCACATGGATATATAACACAGCCAGGCTCCCGTCTCATCCCCCACCCACATGGATATATAACACAGCCAGGCTCCCCTCTCATCCCCCACCCACATGGATATAAAACACAGCCAGGCTCCCGTCTCATCCCCCACCCACATGGATATAAAACACAGCCAGGCTCCCGTCTCGTCCCCCACCCACATGGATATATAACACAGCCAGGCCCCCGTCTCAACCCGGCCACATGGATATATAACACAGCCAGGCTCCCGTCTCATCGCCCACCCACATGGATATAAAACACAGCCAGGCTCCCGTCTCATCCCCCACCCACATGGATATAAAACACTGCCAGGCTCCCGTCTCATCCCCCACCCACATGGATATAAAACACTGCCAGGCTCCCGTCTCATCCCCCACCCACATGGATATAAAACACAGCCAGGCTCCCGTCTCATCCCCCACCCACATGGATATAAAACACAGCCAGGCTCCCGTCTCATCCCCCACCCACATGGATATAAAACACAGCCATGCTCCAGTCTCATCCCCCACCCACATGGATATAAAACACAGCCAGGCTCCCGTCTCATCCCCCACCCACATGGATATATAACACAGCCAGGCTCCCGTCTCATCCCCCACCCACATCGATATATAACACAGCCAGGCTCCCCTCTCATCCCCCACCCACATGGATATAAAACACAGCCAGGCTCCCGTCTCGTCCCCCACCCACATGGATATATAACACAGCCAGGCCCCCGTCTCAACCCGGCCACATGGATATATAACACAGCCAGGCTCCCGTCTCATCCCCCACCCACATGGATATAAAACACAGCCAGGCTCCCGTCTCATCCCCCACCCACATGGATATAAAACACTGCCAGGCTCCCGTCTCATCCCCCACCCACATGGATATAAAACACAGCCAGGCTCCCGTCTCATCCCCCACCCACATGGATATATAACACAGCCAGGCTCCCGTCTCATCCCCCACCCACATGGATATAAAACACAGCCAGGCTCCCGTCTCATCCCCCACCCACATGGATATAAAACACAGCCAGGCTCCCGTCTCATCCCCCACCCACATGGATATATAACACAGCGAGGCTCCCGTCTCATCCCCCACCCACATGGATATATAACACAGCCAGGCTCCCGTCTCATCCCCCACCCACCCACATGGATATAAAACACAGCCAGGCTCCCGTCTCATCCCCCACCCACATGGATATATAACACAGCCAGGCCCCCGTCTCAACCCGGCCACATGGATATATAACACAGCCAGGCTCCCGTCTCATCCCCCACCCACATGGATATATAACACAGCCAGGCTCCCCTCTCATCCCCCACCCACATGGATATAAAACACAGCCAGGCTCCCGTCTCATCCCCCACCCACATGGATATAAAACACAGCCAGGCTCCCGTCTCGTCCCCCACCCACATGGATATAAAACACAGCCAGGCTCCCGTCTCGTCCCCTAACCACATGGATATAAAACACAGCCAGGCTCCCGTCTCATCCCCCACCCACATGGATATAAAACACAGCCAGGCTCCCGTCTCATCCCCCACCCACATGGATATATAACACAGCCAGGCTCCCGTCTCATCCCCCACCCACATGGATATATAACACAGCCAGTCTCCCCTCTCATCCCCCACCCACATGGATATAAAACACAGCCAGGCTCCCGTCTCGTCCCCCACCCACATGGATATAAAACACAGCCAGGCTCCCGTCTCATCCCCCACCCACATGAATATAAAACACAGCCAGGCTCCCGTCTCGTCCCCCACCCACATGGATATGCTAAATGACTTAAATGATATAAAACACAGCCAGGCTCCCGTCTCATCCCCCACCCACATGGATATAAAACACAGCCAGGCTCCCGTCTCGTCCCCCACCCACATGGATATATAACACAGCCAGGCTCCCGTCCCATCCCTCACCCACATGGATATATAACACAGCCAGGCCCCCGTCTCAACCCGGCCACATGGATATATAACACAGCCAGGCTCCCGTCTCATCCCCCACCCACATGGATATAAAACACAGCCAGGCTCCCGTCTCATCCCCCACCCACATGGATATAAAACACAGCCAGGCTCCCGTCTCATCCCCCACCCACATGGATATAAAACACAGCCAGGCTCCCGTCTCATCCCCCACCCACATGGATATATAACACAGCGAGGCTCCCGTCTCATCCCCCACCCACATGGATATATAACACAGCCAGGCTCCCGTCTCATCCCCCACCCACCCACATGGATATAAAACACAGCCAGGCTCCCGTCTCATCCCCCACCCACATGGATATATAACACAGCCAGGCCCCCGTCTCAACCCGGCCACATGGATATATAACACAGCCAGGCTCCCGTCTCATCCCCCACCCACATGGATATATAACATAGCCAGGCTCCCCTCTCATCCCCCACCCACATGGATATAAAACACAGCCAGGCTCCCGTCTCATCCCCCACCCACATGGATATAAAACACAGCCAGGCTCCCGTCTCGTCCCCCACCCACATGGATATATAACACAGCCAGGCTCCCGTCTCATCCCCCACCCACAGGGATATAAAACACAGCCAGGCTCCCGTCTCATCCCCCACCCACATGGATATATAACACAGCCAGGCTCCCGTCTCATCCCCCACCCACATGGATATAAAACACAGCCAGGCTCCCGTCTCATCCCATACCCACATGGATTTAAAACACAGCCAGGCTCCCGTCTCATCCCCCAACCACATGGATATAAAACACAGCCAGGCTCCCGTCTCATCCCCCAGCCACATTGATATATAACACAGCCAGGCTCCCGTCTCGTTCCCCACCCACATGGATATAAAACACAGCCAGGCTCCCGTCTCATCCCCCACCCACATGGATATCTAACACAGCCAGGCTCCCATCTCATCCCCCACCCACATGGATATATAACACAGCAGACAGGCTCCCGTCTCATCCCCCACCCACATGGATATATAACACAGCCAGGCTCCCCTCTCATCCCCCACCCACATGGATATAAAACACAGCCAGGCTCCCGTCTCGTCCCCCACCCACATGGATATAAAACACAGCCAGGCTCCCGTCTCATCCCCCACCCATATGAATATAAAACACAGCCAGGCTGCCGTCTCGTCCCCCACCCACATGGATATGCTAAATGACTTAAATGATATAAAACACAGCCAGGCTCCCGTCTCATCCCCCACCCACATGGATATAAAACACAGCCAGGCTCCCGTCTCATCCCCCACCCACATGGATATAAAATACAGCCAGGCTCCCGTCTCATCCCCCACCCACATGGATATAAAACACAGCCAGGCTCCCGTCTCATCCCCCACCCACATGGATATAAAATACAGCCAGAATCCCGTCTCATCCCCCACCCACATGGATATATAACACAGCCAGGCTCCCGTCTCATCCCCCACCCACATGGATATAAAACACAGCCAGGCTCCCGTCTCATCCCCCACCCACATGGATATAAAACACAGCCAGGCTCCAGTCTCATCCCCCACCCACATGGATATAAAACACAGCCAGGCCCCCGTCTCATCCCCCACCCACATGGATATATAACACAGCCAGGCTCCCGTCTCATCCCCCACCCACATGGATATATAACACAGCCAGGCTCCCCTCTCATCCCCCACCCACATGGATATAAAACACAGCCAGGCTCCCGTCTCGTCCCCCACCCACATGGATATAAAACACAGCCAGGCTCCCGTCTCGTCCCCTAACCACATGGATATAAAACACAGCCAGGCTCCCGTCTCATCCCCCACCCACATGGATATAAAACACAGCCAGGCTCCCGTCTCATCCCCCACCCACATGGATATATAACACAGCCAGGCTCCCGTCTCATCCCCCACCCACATGGATATATAACACAGCCAGGCTCCCCTCTCATCCCCCACCCACATGGATATAAAACACAGCCAGGCTCCCGTCTCGTCCCCCACCCACATGGATATAAAACACAGCCAGGCTCCCGTCTCATCCCCCACCCACATGAATATAAAACACAGCCAGGCTCCCGTCTCGTCCCCCACCCACATGGATATGCTAAATGACTTAAATGATATAAAACACAGCCAGGCTCCCGTCTCATCCCCCACCCACATGGATATAAAACACAGCCAGGCTCCCGTCTCGTCCCCCACCCACATGGATATATAACACAGCCAGGCTCCCGTCCCATCCCTCACCCACATGGATATATAACACAGCCAGGCCCCCGTCTCAACCCGGCCACATGGATATATAACACAGCCAGGCTCCCGTCTCATCCCCCACCCACATGGATATAAAACACAGCCAGGCTCCCGTCTCATCCCCCACCCACATGGATATAAAACACAGCCAGGCTCCCGTCTCATCCCCCACCCACCCACATGGATATAAAACACAGCCAGGCTCCCGTCTCATCCCCCACCCACATGGATATATAACACAGCCAGGCCCCCGTCTCAACCCGGCCACATGGATATATAACACAGCCAGGCTCCCGTCTCATCCCCCACCCACATGGATATATAACACAGCCAGGCTCCCCTCTCATCCCCCACCCACATGGATATAAAACACAGCCAGGCTCCCGTCTCATCCCCCACCCACATGGATATAAAACACAGCCAGGCTCCCGTCTCGTCCCCCACCCACATGGATATATAACACAGCCAGGCCCCCGTCTCAACCCGGCCACATGGACATATAACACAGCCAGGCTCCCGTCTCATCCCCCACCCACATGGATATAAAACACAGCCAGGATCCCGTCTCGTCCCCCACCCACATGGATATATAACACAGCCAGGCTCCCGTCTCATCCCCCACCCACAGGGATATAAAACACAGCCAGGCTCCCGTCTCATCCCCCACCCACATGGATATATAACACAGCCAGGCTCCCGTCTCATCCCCCACCCACATGGATATAAAACACAGCCAGGCTCCCGTCTCATCCCCCACCCACATGGATTTAAAACACAGCCAGGCTCCCGTCTCATCCCCCAACCACATGGATATAAAACACAGCCAGGCTCCCGTCTCATCCCCCAGCCACATTGATATATAACACAGCCAGGCTCCCGTCTCGTTCCCCACCCACATGGATATAAAACACAGCCAGGCTCCCGTCTCATCCCCCACCCACATGGATATATAACACAGCCAGGCTCCCATCTCATCCCCCACCCACATGGATATATAACACAGCAGACAGGCTCCCGTCTCATCCCCCACCCACATGGATATATAACACAGCCAGGCTCCCCTCTCATCCCCCACCCACATGGATATAAAACACAGACAGGCTCCCGTCTCGTCCCCCACCCACATGGATATAAAACACAGCCAGGCTCCCGTCTCATCCCCCACCCACATGAATATAAAACACAGCCAGGCTGCCGTCTTGTCCCCCACCCACATGGATATGCTAAATGACTTAAATGATATAAAACACAGCCAGGCTCCCGTCTCATCCCCCACCCACATGGATATAAAACACAGCCAGGCTCCCGTCTCGTCCCCCACCCACATGGATATATAACATAGCCAGGCTCCCGTCCCATCCCCCACCCACATGGATATATAACACAGCCAGGCCCCCGTCTCAACCCGGCCACATGGATATATAACACAGCCAGGCTCCCGTCTCATCCCCCACCCACATGGATATAAAACACAGCCAGGCTCCCGTCTCATCCCCCACCCACATGGATATAAAACACAGCCAGGCTCCCGTCTCATCCCCCACCCACATGGATATAAAACACAGCCAGGCTCCCGTCTCATCCCCCACCCACATGGATATATAACACAGCGAGGCTCCCGTCTCATCCCCCACCCACATGGATATATAACACAGCCAGGCTCCCGTCTCATCCCCCACCCACCCACATGGATATAAAACACAGCCAGGCTGCCGTCTTGTCCCCCACCCACATGGATATGCTAAATGACTTAAATGATATAAAACACAGCCAGGCTCCCGTCTCGTCCCCCACCCACATGGATATAAAACACAGCCAGACTCCCGTCTCATCCCCCACCCACATGGATATAAAACACAGCCAGGCTCCCGTCTCGTCCCCCACCCACATGGATATATAACACAGCCAGGCTCCTGTCCCATCCCTCACCCACATGGATATATAACACAGCCAGGCCCCCGTCTCAACCCGGCCACATGGATATATAACACAGCCAGGCTCCCGTCTCATCCCCCACCCACATGGATATAAAACACAGCCAGGCTCCCGTCTCATCCCCCACCCACATGGATATATAACACAGCGAGGCTCCCGTCTCATCCCCCACCCACATGGATATATAACACAGCCAGGCTCCCGTCTCATCCCCCAACCACCCACATGGATATAAAACACAGCCAGGCTCCCGTCTCATCCCCCACCCACATGGATATATAACACAGCCAGGCCCCCGTCTCAACCCGGCCACATGGATATATAACACAGCCAGGCTCCCGTCTCATCCCCCACCCACATGGATATATAACACAGCCAGGCTCCCCTCTCATCCCCCACCCACATGGATATAAAACACAGCCAGGCTCCCGTCTCATCCCCCACCCACATGGATATAAAACACAGCCAGGCTCCCGTCTCGTCCCCCACCCACATGGATATATAACACAGCCAGGCCCCCGTCTCAACCCGGCCACATGGATATATAACACAGCCAGGCTCCCGTCTCATCGCCCACCCACATGGATATAAAACACAGCCAGGCTCCCGTCTCATCCCCCACCCACATGGATATAAAACACTGCCAGGCTCCCGTCTCATCCCCCACCCACATGGATATAAAACACTGCCAGGCTCCCGTCTCATCCCCCACCCACATGGATATAAAACACAGCCAGGCTCCCGTCTCATCCCCCACCCACATGGATATAAAACACAGCCAGGCTCCCGTCTCATCCCCCACCCACATGGATATAAAACACAGCCATGCTCCAGTCTCATCCCCCACCCACATGGATATAAAACACAGCCAGGCTCCCGTCTCATCCCCCACCCACATGGATATATAACACAGCCAGGCTCCCGTCTCATCCCCCACCCACATCGATATATAACACAGCCAGGCTCCCCTCTCATCCCCCACCCACATGGATATAAAACACAGCCAGGCTCCCGTCTCGTCCCCCACCCACATGGATATATAACACAGCCAGGCCCCCGTCTCAACCCGGCCACATGGATATATAACACAGCCAGGCTCCCGTCTCATCCCCCACCCACATGGATATAAAACACAGCCAGGCTCCCGTCTCATCCCCCACCCACATGGATATAAAACACTGCCAGGCTCCCGTCTCATCCCCCACCCACATGGATATAAAACACAGCCAGGCTCCCGTCTCATCCCCCACCCACATGGATATATAACACAGCCAGGCTCCCGTCTCATCCCCCACCCACATGGATATAAAACACAGCCAGGCTCCCGTCTCATCCCCCACCCACATGGATATAAAACACAGCCAGGCTCCCGTCTCATCCCCCACCCACATGGATATATAACACAGATAGGCTCCCGTCTCATCCCCCACCCACATGGATATATAACACAGCCAGGCTCCCGTCTCATCCCCCACCCACCCACATGGATATAAAACACAGCCAGGCTCCCGTCTCATCCCCCACCCACATGGATATATAACACAGCCAGGCCCCCGTCTCAACCCGGCCACATGGATATATAACACAGCCAGGCTCCCGTCTCATCCCCCACCCACATGGATATATAACACAGCCAGGCTCCCCTCTCATCCCCCACCCACATGGATATAAAACACAGCCAGGCTCCCGTCTCATCCCCCACCCACATGGATATAAAACACAGCCAGGCTCCCGTCTCGTCCCCCACCCACATGGATATATAACACAGCCAGGCCCCCGTCTCAACCCGGCCACATGGATATATAACACAGCCAGGCTCCCGTCTCATCGCCCACCCACATGGATATAAAACACAGCCAGGCTCCCGTCTCATCCCCCACCCACATGGATATAAAACACTGCCAGGCTCCCGTCTCATCCCCCACCCACATGGATATAAAACACTGCCAGGCTCCCGTCTCATCCCCCACCCACATGGATATAAAACACAGCCAGGCTCCCGTCTCATCCCCCACCCACATGGATATAAAACACAGCCAGGCTCCCGTCTCATCCCCCACCCACATGGATATAAAACACAGCCATGCTCCAGTCTCATCCCCCACCCACATGGATATAAAACACAGCCAGGCTCCCGTCTCATCCCCCACCCACATGGATATATAACACAGCCAGGCTCCCGTCTCATCCCCCACCCACATCGATATATAACACAGCCAGGCTCCCCTCTCATCCCCCACCCACATGGATATAAAACACAGCCAGGCTCCCGTCTCGTCCCCCACCCACATGGATATATAACACAGCCAGGCCCCCGTCTCAACCCGGCCACATGGATATATAACACAGCCAGGCTCCCGTCTCATCCCCCACCCACATGGATATAAAACACAGCCAGGCTCCCGTCTCATCCCCCACCCACATGGATATAAAACACTGCCAGGCTCCCGTCTCATCCCCCACCCACATGGATATAAAACACAGCCAGGCTCCCGTCTCATCCCCCACCCACATGGATATATAACACAGCCAGGCTCCCGTCTCATCCCCCACCCACATGGATATAAAACACAGCCAGGCTCCCGTCTCATCCCCCACCCACATGGATATAAAACACAGCCATGCTCCAGTCTCATCCCCCACCCACATGGATATAAAACACAGCCAGGCTCCCGTCTCATCCCCCACCCACATGGATATATAACACAGCCAGGCTCCCGTCTCATCCCCCACCCACATGGATATATAACACAGCCAGGCTCCCCTCTCATCCCCCACCCACATGGATATAAAACACAGCCAGGCTCCCGTCTCGTCCCCCACCCACATGGATATAAAACACAGCCAGGCTCCCGTCTCGTCCCCCACCCACATGGATATAAAACACAGCCAGACTCCCGTCTCATCCCCCACCCACATGGATATAAAACACAGCCAGGCTCCCGTCTCGTCCCCCACCCACATGGATATATAACACAGCCAGGCTCCCGTCCCATCCCTCACCCACATGGATATATAACACAGCCAGGCCCCCGTCTCAACCCGGCCACATGGATATATAACACAGCCAGGCTCCCGTCTCATCCCCCACCCACATGGATATAAAACACAGCCAGGCTCCCGTCTCATCCCCCACCCACATGGATATATAACACAGCGAGGCTCCCGTCTCATCCCCCACCCACATGGATATATAACACAGCCAGGCTCCCGTCTCATCCCCCACCCACCCACATGGATATAAAACACAGCCAGGCTCCCGTCTCATCCCCCACCCACATGGATATATAACACAGCCAGGCCCCCGTCTCAACCCGGCCACATGGATATATAACACAGCCAGGCTCCCGTCTCATCCCCCACCCACATGGATATAAAACACAGCCAGGCTCCCGTCTCGTCCCCCACCCACATGGATATATAACACAGCCAGGCCCCCGTCTCAACCCGGCCACATGGATATATAACACAGCCAGGCTCCCGTCTCATCCCCCACCCACATGGATATAAAACACAGCCATGCTCCAGTCTCATCCCCCACCCACATGGATATAAAACACAGCCAGGCTCCCGTCTCATCCCCCACCCACATGGATATATAACACAGCCAGGCTCCCGTCTCATCCCCCACCCACATGGATATACAAAACAGCCAGGCTCCCCTCTCATCCCCCACCCACATGGATATAAAACACAGCCAGGCTCCCATCTCGTCCCCCACCCACATGGATATAAAACACAGCCAGGCTCCCATCTCGTCCCCCACCCACATGGATATAAAACACAGCCAGACTCCCGTCTCATCCCCCACCCACATGGATATAAAAGACAGCCAGGCTCCCGTCTCGTCCCCCACCCACATGGATATATAACACAGCCAGGCTCCCGTCCCATCCCTCACCCACATGGATATATAACACAGCCAGGCCCCCGTCTCAACCCGGCCACATGGATATATAACACAGCCAGTCTCCAGTCTCATCCCCCACCCACATGGATATATAACACAGCCAGGCTCCCGTCTCATCCCCCACCCACATGGATATATAAAACAGCCAGGCTCCCCTCTCATCCCCCACCCACATGGATATAAAACACAGCCAGGCTCCCGTCTCGTCCCCCACCCACATGGATATAAAACACAGCCAGGCTCCCGTCTCGTCCCCCACCCACATGGATATAAAACACAGCCAGACTCCCGTCTCATCCCCCACCCACATGGATATAAAAGACAGCCAGGCTCCCGTCTCGTCCCCCACCCACATGGATATATAACACAGCCAGGCTCCCGTCCCATCCCTCACCCACATGGATATATAACACAGCCAGGCCCCCGTCTCAACCCGGCCACATGGATATATAACACAGCCAGGCTCCCGTCTCATCCCCCACCCACATGGATATATAACACAGCGAGGCTCCCGTCTCATCCCCCACCCACATGGATATATAACACAGCCAGGCTCCCGTCTCATCCCCCACCCACCCACATGGATATAAAACACAGCCAGGCTCCCGTCTCATCCCCCACCCACATGGATATATAACACAGCCAGGCCCCCGTCTCAACTCGGCCACATGGATATATAACACAGCCAGGCTCCCGTCTCATCCCCCACCCACATGGATATAAAACACAGCCAGGCTCCCGTCTCGTCCCCCACCCACATGGATATATAACACAGCCAGGCCCCCGTCTCAACCCGGCCACATGGATATATAACACAGCCAGGCTCCCGTCTCATCCCCCACCCACATGGATATAAAACACAGCCATGCTCCAGTCTCATCCCCCACCCACATGGATATAAAACACAGCCAGGCTCCCGTCTCATCCCCCACCCACATGGATATATAACACAGCCAGGCTCCCGTCTCATCCCCCACCCACATGGATATATAAAACAGCCAGGCTCCCCTCTCATCCCCCACCCACATGGATATAAAACACAGCCAGGCTCCCATCTCGTCCCCCACCCACATGGATATAAAACACAGCCAGGCTCCCGTCTCGCCCCCCCCCCACATGGATATAAAACACAGCCAGACTCCCGTCTCATCCCCCACCCACATGGATATAAAAGACAGCCAGGCTCCCGTCTCGTCCCCCACCCACATGGATATATAACACAGCCAGGCTCCCGTCCCATCCCTCACCCACATGGATATATAACACAGCCAGGCCCCCGTCTCAACCCGGCCACATGGATATATAACACAGCCAGGCTCCCGTCTCATCCCCCACCCACATGGATATATAAAACAGCCAGGCTCCCCTCTCATCCCCCACCCACATGGATATAAAACACAGCCAGGCTCCCGTCTCGTCCCCCACCCACATGGATATAAAACACAGCCAGGCTCCCGTCTCGTCCCCCACCCACATGGATATAAAACACAGCCAGACTCCCGTCTCATCCCCCACCCACATGGATATAAAAGACAGCCAGGCTCCCGTCTCGTCCCCCACCCACATGGATATATAACACAGCCAGGCTCCCGTCCCATCCCTCACCCACATGGATATATAACACAGCCAGGCCCCCGTCTCAACCCGGCCACATGGATATATAACACAGCCAGGCTCCCGTCTCATCCCCCACCCACATGGATATAAAACACAGCCAGGCTTCCGTCTCATCCCCCACCCACATGGATATATAACACAGCCAGGCTCCCGTCTCATCCCCCACCCACATGGATATATAACACAGCCAGGCTCCCGTCTCATCCCCCACCCACTAACATGGATATAAAACACAGCCAGGCTCCCGTCTCATCCCCCACCCACATGGATATAAAACACAGCCAGGCTCCCGTCTCGTCCCCCACCCACATGGATATAAAACACAGCCAGGCTCCCGTCTCCTCCCCCACCCACATGGATATAAAACACAGCCAGACTCCCGTCTCATCCCCCACCCACATGGATATAAAACACAGCCAGACTCCCGTCTCATCCCCCACACACATGGATATATAACACAGCCAGGCTCCCATCCCATCCCTCACCCACATGGATATATAACACAGCCAGGCTCCCGTCTCATCCCCCACCCACATGGATATATAACATAGCCAGGCTCCCGTCTCATCCCCCACCCACATGGATATATAATACAGCCAGGCTCCCATCTCATCCCCCACCCACATGGATATGAAACACAGCCAGGCTCCCGTCTCAACCCGGCCACATGGATATATAACACAGCCAGGCTCCCGTCTCATCCCCCACCCACATGGATATAAAACACAGCCAGGCTCCCGTCTCATCCCCCACCCATATGGATATAAAACACAGCCAGGCTCCCGTCTCATCCCCCACCCACATGGATATAAAACACAGCCAGGCTCCCGTCTCATCCCCCACCCACATGGATATATAACACAGCCAGGCTCCCGTCTCATCCCCCACCCACATGGATATATAACACAGCCAGGCTCCCGTCTCATCCCCCACCCACATGGATATAAAACACAGCCAGGCTCCCGTCTCATCCCCCACCCACATGGATATATAACACAGCCAGGCTCCCGTCTCATCCCCCAACCACATGGATATAAAACACAGCCAGGCTCCCGTCTCATCCCCCACCCACATGGATATAAAACACAGCCAGGATCCCGTCTCATCCACCACCCACATGGATATATAACACAGCCAGGCTCCCGTCTCATCCCCCACCCACATGGATATATAACACAGCCAGGCTCCCCTCTCATCCCCCACCCACATGGATATAAAACACAGCCAGGCTCCCGTCTCGTCCCCCACCCACATGGATATAAAACACAGCCAGGCTCCCGTCTCGTCCCCCACCCACATGGATATAAAACACAGCCAGGCTCCCGTCTCATCCCCCACCCACATGGATATAAAACACAGCGAGGCTCCCGTCTCGTCCCCCACCCACATGGATATATAACACAGCCAGGCCCCCGTCTCAACCCGGCCACATGGATATATAACACAGCCAGGCTCCCGTCTCATCCCCCACCCACATGGATATAAAACACAGCCAGGCTCCCGTCTCATCCCCCACCCACATGGATATAAAACACAGCCAGGCTCCCGTCTCATCCCCCACCCACATGGATATAAAACACAGCCAGGCTCCCGTCTCATCCCCCACCCACATGGATATATAACACAGCCAGGCTCCCGTCTCATCCCCCACCCACATGGATATATAACACAGCCAGGCTCCCGTCTCATCCCCCACCCACCCACATGGATATAAAACACAGCCAGGCTCCCGTCTCATCCCCCACCCACATGGATATAAAACACAGCCAGACTCCCGTCTCATCCTCCACCCACATGGATATATAACACAGCCAGGCTCCCGTCCCATCCCTCACCCACATGGATATATAACACAGCCAGGCTCCCATCTCATCCCCCACCAACATGGATATATAACACAGCCAGGCTCCCGTCTCATCCACCACCCACCCACATGGATATAAAACACAGCCAGGCTCCCGTGTCATCCCCCACCCACATGGATACAAAACACAGCCAGGCTCCCGTCTCGTCCCTCACCCACATGGATACAAAACACAGCCAGGCTCCCGTCTCGTCCCTCACCCTCCCACATGGATATATAACACAGCCCGGCACCCGTCTCATCCCCCACCCACATGGATATATAACACAGCCAGGCTCCCGTCTCCTCCCCCACCCACATGGATATTTAACACAGCCAGGCTCCCGTCTCGTCCCCCACCCACATGGATATATAACACAGCCAGGCTCCCGTCTCGTCCCCCACCCACATGGATATACAACACAGCCAGGCTCCCGTCTCGTCCCCCACCCACATGGATATAAAACACAGCCAGGCTCCCGTCTCATCCCCCACCCACATGGATATAAAACACAGCCAGGCTCCCGTCTCATCCCCCACCCACATGGATATAAAACACAGCCAGGCTCCCGTCTCATCCCCCACCCACATGGATATATAACACAGCCAGGCTCCCGTCTCATCCCCCACCCACATGGATATATAACACAGCCAGGCTCCCCTCTCATCCCCCACCCACATGGATATAAAACACAGCCAGGCTCCCGTCTCGTCCCCCACCCACATGGATATAAAACACAGCCAGGCTCCCGTCTCGTCCCCCACCCACATGGATATAAAACACAGCCAGGCTCCCGTCTCATCCCCCACCCACATGGATATAAAACACAGCCAGGCTCCCGTCTCGTCCCCCACCCACATGGATATATAACACAGCCAGGCTCCCGTCCCATCCTTCACCCACATGGATATATAACACAGCCAGGCCCCCGACTCAACCCGGCCACATGGATATATAACACAGCCAGGCTCCCGTCTCATCCCCCACCCACATGGATATAAAACACAGCCAGGCTCCCGTCTCATCCCCCACCCACATGGATATAAAACACAGCCAGGCTCCCGTCTCATCCCCCACCCACATGGATATAAAACACAGCCAGGCTCCCGTCTCATCCCCCACCCACATGGATATATAACACAGCCAGGCTCCCGTCTCATCCCCCACCCACATGGATATATAACACAGCCAGGCTCCCGTCTCATCCCCCACCCACCCACATGGATATAAAACACAGCCAGGCTCCCGTCTCATCCCCCACCCACATGGATATAAAACACAGCCAGGCTCCAGTCTCATCCCCCACCCACATGGATATATAACACAGCCAGGCCCCCGTCTCAACCCGGCCACATGGATATATGACACAGCCAGGCTCCCGTCTCATCCCCCACCCACATGGATATATAACACAGCCAGGCTCCCGTCTCATCCCCCACCCACATGGATATAAAACACAGCCAGGCTCCCGTCTCGTCCCCCACCCACATGGATATATAACACAGCCAGGCCCCCGTCTCAACCCGGCCACATGGATATATAACACAGCCAGGCTCCCGTCTCATCCCCCACCCACATGGATATAAAACAAAGCCAGGCTCCCGTCTCATCCCCCACCCACATGGATATAAAACACAGCCAGGCTCCCGTCTCATCCCCCACCCACATGGATATAAAACACAGCCAGACTCCCGTCTCATCCCCCACCCACATGGATATAAAACACAGCCACGCTCCCGTCTCATCCCCCACCCACATGGATATAAAACACTGCCAGGCTCCCGTCTCGTCCCCCACCCACATGGATATATAACACAGCCAGGCCCCCGTCTCAACCCGGCCACATGGATATATAACACAGCCAGGCTCCCGTGTCATCCCCCACCCACATGGATACAAAACACAGCCAGGCTCCCGTCTCGTCCCTCACCCACATGGATACAAAACACAGCCAGGCTCCCGTCTCGTCCCTCACCCTCCCACATGGATATATAACACAGCCCGGCACCCGTCTCATCCCCCACCCACATGGATATATAACACAGCCAGGCTCCCGTCTCCTCACCCACCCACATGGATATATAACACAGCCAGGCTCCCGTCTCGTCCCCCACCCACATGGATATAAAACACAGCCAGGCTCCCGTCTCGTCCCCCACCCACATGGATATAAAACACAGCCAGGCTCCCGTCTCATCCCCCACCCACATGGATATAAAACACAGCCAGGCTCCCGTCTCGTCCCCCACCCACATGGATATATATCACAGCCAGGCTCCCGTCCCATCCTTCACCCACATGGATATATAACACAGCCAGGCCCCCGACTCAACCCGGCCACATGGATATATAACACAGCCAGGCTCCCCTCTCATCCCCCACCCACATGGATATAAAACACAGCCAGGCTCCCGTCTCATCCCCCACCCACATGGATATAAAACACAGCCAGGCTCCCGTCTCATCCCCCACCCACATGGATATATAACACAGCCAGGCTCCCGTCTCATCCCCCACCCACATGGATATATATCACAGCCAGGCTCCCGTCTCATCCCCCACCCACCCACATGGATATAAAACACAGCCAGGCTCCCATCTCATCCCCCACCCACATGGATATAAAACACAGCCAGACTCCCGTCTCATCCCCCACCCACATGGATATATAACACAGCCAGGCTCCCGTCCCATCCCTCACCCACATGGATATATAACACAGCCAGGCTCCCATCTCATCCCCCACCCACATTGATATATAACACAGCCAGGCTCCCGTCTCATCCACCACCCACATGGACACAAAACACAGCCAGGCTCCCGTCTCGTCCCTCACCCACATGGATACAAAACACAGCCAGGCTCCCGTCTCGTCCCTCACCCTCCCACATGGATATATAATACAGCCCGGCACCCGTCTCATCCCCCACCCACATGGATATATAACACAGCCAGGCTCCCGTCTCCTCCCCCACCCACATGGATATTTAACACAGCCAGGCTCCCGTCTCGTCCCCCTCCCACATGGATATATAACACAGCCAGGCTCCCGTCTCGTCCCCCACCCACATGGATATACAACACAGCCAGGCTCCCGTCTCGTCCCCCACCCACATGGATATAAAACACAGCCAGGCTCCCGTCTCATCCCCTACCCACATGGATATAAAACACAGCCAGGCTCCCGTCTCATCCCCCACCCACATGGATATAAAACACAGCCAGGCTCCCGTCTCATCCCCTACCCACATGGATATAAAACACAGCCAGGCTCCCGTCTCATCCCCCACCCACATGGATATAAAACACAGCCAGGCTCCCGTCTCATCCCCCACCCACATGGATATATAACACAGCCAGGCTCCCGTCTCATCCCCCACCCACATGGATATATAACACAGCCAGGCTCCCCTCTCATCCCCCACCCACATGGATATAAAACACAGCCAGGCTCCCGTCTCGTCCCCCTCCCACATGGATATAAAACACAGCCAGGCTCCTGTCTCGTCCCCCACCCACATGGATATAAAACACAGCCAGGCTCCCGTCTCGTCCCCCACCCACATGGATATATAACACATCCAGGCTCCCGTCCCATCCCTCACCCACATGGATATATAACACAGCCAGGCTCCCGTCTCATCGCCCACCCACATGGATATAAAACACAGCCAGGCTCCCGTCTCATCCCCCACCCACATGGATATAAAACACAGCCAGGCTCCCGTCTCATCCCCCACCCACATGGATATAAAACACAGCCAGGCTCCCGTCTCATCCCCCACCCACATGGATATATAACACAGCCAGGCTCCCGTCTCATCCCCCACCCACATGGATATATAACACAGCCAGGCTCCCGTCTCATCCCCCACCCACCCACATGGATATAAAAAACAGCCAGGCTCCCGTCTCATCCCCCACCCACATGGATATAAAACACAGCCAGGCTCCAGTCTCGTCCCCCACCCACATGGATATATAACACAGCCAGGCCCCCGTCTCAACCCGGCAACATGGATATATAACACAGCCAGGCTCCCGTCTCATCCCCCACCCACATGGATATATAACACAGCGAGGCTCCCCTCTCATCCCCCACCCACATGGATATAAAACACAGCCAGGCTCCCGTCTCATCCCCCACCCACATGGATATAAAACACAGCCAGGCTCCCGTCTCGTCCCCCACCCACATGGATATATAACACAGCCAGGCCCCCGTCTCAACCCGGCCACATGGATATATAACACAGCCAGGCTCCCGTCTCATCCCCCACCCACATGGATATAAAGCACAGCCAGGCTCCCATCTCATCCCCCACCCACAGGGATATAAAACACAGCCAGGCTCCCGTCTCATCCCCCACCCACATGGATATAAAACACAGCCAGGCTCCCGTCTCATCCCCCACCCACATGGATATATAACACAGCCAGGCTCCCGTCTCATCCCCCACCCACATGGATATATAACACAGCCAATCTCCCGTCTCATCCCCCACCCACCCACATGGATATAAAACACAGCCAGGCTCCCGTCTCATCCCCCACCCACATGGATATATAACACAGCCAGGCTCCCGTCTCATCCCCCACCCACATGGATATAAAACACAGCCAGGCTCCCGTCTCATCCCCCACCCACATGGATATAAAACACAGCCAGGCTCCCGTCTCATCCCCCACCCACATGGATATAAAACACAGCCAGGCTCCCGTCTCATCCCCCACCCACATGGATATAAAACACAGCCAGGCTCCCGTCTCATCCCCCACCCACATGGATATATAACACAGCCAGGCTCCCGTCTCGTCCCCCACCCACATGGATATATAACACAGCCAGGCTCCCGTCTCATCCCCCACCCACATGGATATATAACACAGCCAGGCTCCCGTCTCATCCCCCACCCACATGGATATATAACACAGCCAATCTCCCGTCTCATCCCCCACCCACCCACATGGATATAAAACACAGCCAGGCTCCCGTCTCATCCCCCACCCACATGGATATATAACACAGCCAGGCTCCCGTCTCATCCCCCACCCACATGGATATATAACACAGCCAGGCTCCCGTCTCATCCCCCACCCACATGGATATAAAACACAGCCAGGCTCCCGTCTCATCCCCCACCCACATGGATATAAAACACAGCCAGGCTCCCGTCTCATCCCCCACCCACATGGATATAAAACACAGCCAGGCTCCCGTCTCATCCCCCACCCACATGGATATAAAACACAGCCAGGCTCCCGTCTCATCCCCCACCCACATGGATATATAACACAGCCAGGCTCCCGTCTCGTCCCCCACCCACATGGATATATAACACAGCCAGGCTCCCGTCTCATCCCCCACCCACCCACATGGATATAAAACACAGCCAGGCTCCCA